>NC_137196.1:9371471-9518971 GCF_960531495.2 Zeus faber | reverse complement strand
CTGTCATGTGAGCTATTTGCACTGATGGTCCAACGTGTGTATGTGAATTGATATGTATGTATGGCCTATAGCCTCTTGTACATTGTGACAATCCATCCATACAGTATAGTGTAATGTTTAGACTGAAATACATTTTTTCAAATATTATCCTCTGATGTGACTTAAAAGGCATTTGCCACTCTTTGCGTGTGTGTATGTGTGCGTGTGTGTCTGTGTGTGTGTTGATGATTATGGCACGTCGGGGGGGGGGGGGGGGGGGGGGCTGTTTGAATGATTGATTGCATGTGTGTGTTGTGACGGCGCGTACAGGTGCACGAGTGAGGCGAGGGGACGTGGCGAGGTCGGTCGGGCTCTCCTGCACTGCTAGGACGATATGCAAATGCACGTCCTCATTTCATTGTTAATTACTCAGCACGTCTCATTATAATTTGCCCGATGAGGCGTAAGGTGGAGGAGAGGAGATGAGATGATGAATATGGGTGGGTGGGAGGGGGTGGGGGGTGATGATTGTATGTAGTACACCAGCTGGTCTGATAACCCCAGTGAGTCTTCCTGGTCAGCACTGCTCAATATGTGCTGGATAAACACTGCACGCAGGACTGAGCTCTACAGCACTAACAGGCATGCGCACACACACACACACACACACACACACACACACACACACACACACACACACACACACACACACACACACACACACACACACACACACACACACACACACAGCTACCTTCCCTATCTTCTAGCTCTGATGGGTTGCTGGCTGTCAGCGGTAAATGACTGCAGTCAGTTTCGGCTGAGGTGCTGCGGCATAGAACGCCGACTGAAAACTCGCCAGCCCATAAAGGACGGAGGAAAATCAAACCCAAAACAGGAAGCCGAATGAGAGGGCTAGAGCTGGAGTTAAGGAAATGAAGAGCCAATCAGAGAACGAGGAAGAGGCTGTATGCATACTTACGCGCACACACACACACACGCACACACACACACACACAAACACACACACACACACACACACGGTTTATTTATTTATTTATCTATTTATTTATGTATTTATTTATTTATTTATTTATTTATTTTTCCTGGGAGACACATCAACTTGCCACACTGATCAATATGCCCCTGTTGACCTTGGGTTTAAAAGGACCCAAAACACAGTTAGCCCGAGGTTAAGTGCAGTTTGAAAAGCACTTTAGATGAGAACAAAGACAAAAAAAACTCTGGTCAAAAGACGTCCAGTAGGAGTCTTGCATGTGTGTGTGTGTGTGTGTGTACGTGCGTGTATGTACTCGTGGTGTTGTGCGTTTCGTTTCTTATCTTTATTTGCACAAAAAAGGGAAAAAAGGAACTATACAGCAACGGTATAATCTGAACCGGTTGTGTAAAAAAACAACCCCCCCCTCGCCCACATATACAATATATATTCACATACATACTGTATATCATAACACAACACTTCACACCAGTCTATTTGATATGCATTGTCATATGTATTGTCTGTTCATACACAGTATGAAGCAGTTTCTAATGGTTGTCATTTATGTAGTACATTTGTTTGTGTGGCTCATATTATTATGGCTGCAGGATTTTACAGGTTTAAAAAAGGCCAGAAGTTTAAAATGTGTTAATCCATAAGAGCCTCTGTGTTGGGTGGGATACACTGCGAGTGCCAAAATTATTTTCATTCGAAACTGTGACGTTTCTTTTCAATAGTTTTTGATAAAGTGCCAGCTAAATAAATATAAAATATGTAATTTCGTTACCACTTTAATACTTCAATACTTTATATGTAATACTAATGCTAGTTTATTATTAAAATCCATATCAACAAAAAAACTCATGACTCATTCCACTCATCACAGTACAACTGAAGTCATCACTCAGGGCTAGAGAATTCATAACAGCATTCCGCTGTTGCTACACCAGCGTGCACCACAAACCCCCACAGATGTGTGATCCAAGAGATCATACCTTCCCTGTTCTTTATGTTATGTTCTAACTGTGCCAGCCGCCCAGAAGAAATCTTGTAGTCATGAAGACAAGCACGAGTAGTTTACTGGTCGAATCACCGGTCGAATCACATGCAAGCAACTAAACAGATATTTCATTTGCTTTTGAGTATTTTGTAATTTGTGACTGCGGCGGTGAAAGGTGTACCAAGTCGGCAAACGCGAAGTCCCGCAAATCAACACAAAAGTGTTTTTTGTTTTTTTTTATGTGTTTTTGTTCATATCCCTAAAGTTTAAATGTTGAAGAACCAACTCAATATAACAAATAACAGTTTTCGGATCAATAAATACTATAGTTTGTCACCAAAGTACACTTGTTTTAGTCTCGTCTCATCATCATCGTGTGGGCGTGGTGATCGATTTACATCTTTGGTTTCACTGGTTATTATTCCAGAGTTTTGGGTGAAACCCCTCCCATTAATGAAACACAACGCAGTGTCATTGTCAGCAGACACATGCTTGTTTAGGATCGCGATCGATCTATTACTATTCATCTATTCCTCTCTATTTCACTCATCTATTTCAATCTATGATGAACGAAAGTTTCACAGAACAACATATACCGTTCACAGTACCATCTGCCACAACACTGCTCTGTACTCGGGTGACCTTTTTTCCATGACTAAGATGAGACGCTGACGAGCTAAAACATAGATCTTTGATGATAAAAACTATTACAAAACGTATGCTTTGTTTTCGTTGATGAGACGGGACTGGACTAAAATGTTAGTGGTGGGCTATCAGACGTTCAAAATGAATAATTTTTTTGCCCAATCGTATGTTCCTCGAGTTTCTCAACTTATCACTCAACTTATTTTCAAAACTGAGTTTCTTGAGTCGCTCAGCCATTTGTTGAACTCGGAACAACAGCATGAATGGCGATCTTACTGTTCATTTAATGCAAACATGCAGATCAAGATCATCCTTCTATTCCTGATATCAAGTCAGAATGTAAAACCATTTTGACAAAATAAGGTTATAAAGTGTATCGACTTGAATGACTACACCACGAATAAACACCAAAAGCAAGAAAGTTCACTTCTCCGTGAAAACGTCTACGTGTTGTTATGAATTACGAGAAAAGGGCAACAGAAGCTCTCAATTATATCATGGAACTGTGCTGGGAGCACAAGGTGACGCAGCGGGGTCAGAAAACAAAAATTCCCAGAATGCAAATGACGGGGTCCTCCAAGCTATTTGCATTCTAGGAGCAGATTCCCAGCCACACAGACAGTATATTAGGCTAATTAAGAAGAATCTTTACTCGTCACTCAACACACGCATTCATGCAAACACACACAACATGGTTTTGGGTGGTGGCCAGTGAAATGGGTCCTCTGCTTTTAACCCATCCTGGCTTGTCCTTCCTCCAGGGGGGGCAGCCAGGAACAGTGGGCAGCATTCAACGACGCGCCCGAGGACCTGGTCACAAATGTCCATCGCTGGTCAGACAATGATGTTGTGCATGTTTTTGGTGGGGGTCCTCACTGATGTTACATGGAGGAAACCCCATGTGAGCACGGGGAGAAAATGCCAACTCCACACAGAAAGGCCCAAATTGGGAGATAACCCGCCAGAGCTCAGTACCAACAGTGCCCCAGGCGGGAATCGAACCCAGGACTTTTTTGCTGTGAGGCAGAGGTGCAATGCTTTCTCAAATCCACCGTGCCCGCAATTGAATTGAATGAGTTTAAAAAGAGAAAACATTTAGATTAAAAGTTGACTAAAATGTAATGACTTTTCGTTGACAAAAACTGGACAAAAATGTTTTGAGTTGTCATAGACTAAGACTAGACTAAAACTATGAAGGATAAAAATGACTAAAATATCACTATAACTATAATTATTGTGTAAAAAATACAATTTATACCTGTACTGCATAAAATAACTAACTATAGTACTTATATATAAGTATATATATGTATATATAAGTTAACGAAAAATAGTTAAATAACATACTTAGGGAGAGTATCATATACATGTTATTTTTTATACGCTACACATTTTACAAACTTTAATTTTATTTTATTTAGGTTTGTTTTGCTTGTTTTAGTGACTCATTTCATCTTTTTTTATGTTATGCTGTTCTATTCATATCATCACCAGCCACAACATTAAACCACCACTAATAACCACTAACATTTTGTAGTTCCACCTCGTGCTGCCAAAACAGCTCTGACCCGTGGAGGCATGGACTCCACAAGACCTCTGAAGGTGTCCTGTGGTATCTGGCACCAAGACGTTAGCAGCAGATCCTTTAAGTCCTGTACGTTGAGAGATGGGGTCTCCATGGATTGGGCTTGTTGTTCCAGCACATCCCACAGATGTTCCATCGGACCTTAACCACCACATCCACATGATGTAGAAGAAAACATGATTCATCGGACCAGGCCACCTTCTTCCATTGCTCCATGCTCCAGTTCTGACGCTCACATGCCCATTGTAGACGCTGTCGGTGGTGGACAAGGGTCAGCGTGGATACTCTAACCGGTCTGCGTTAATGTTGTGGCTGATCAGTATATAATGATTACATTTTATTTAAATGTACATTTAGCAATTTAAACATGTCAGCCCTGCAATTTTGTTTCCTAAAGGACAATGACAATGACAGGGAGTCTAGCTGGGGTCACCTTGTGGGGTGGAGTTAACCAGCTATTGTTCCCACCCATTACCTGCCTCTGTAATGTGAAAAAGCTCATTGAGTGGGATTTTCTCTGGAGTTAAGGTGTACCAACATTCAAACAAGCATATCTTCTTCAAATATATACTATGTATGACACATCATTTGAAAGCTTGAAACTTGCACTTTCATAATCTGTAAAAACTGAAAAATGACCATGGCCATGTCTTGAGTTTGACCAGAGTGAAAAACTAAACAAGCAATTTGTATCAAGATGCTTTTGATCTGGTTTTTGTCATTAAAATACTGAAATCGCTTCCCTCGAACACAGGCTTGACAAAATACTAATTGGATTTTCTGACCCAGGCCCGTGCTTGTGGTTGTATTTTAGAGCGTTTTGATGGATGTGTTTCACATGACTTGATGGCTTGATGGATGTACCAGCCTGCATGGCCGCATTTTGATTTCCTCTGTGTCCCTGGCCCCCACTGAGCACCATCAGAGTTCTACTATGACTATGATTATAGAACCGGGGTCAAAACTAATCTCCCTTTATGGGTTAGTGGTAGAGAACAGCTCATCGATGGCTTGGATGTGTCAAATATAGCCTGACTTCTAGTGGGCTGAGGTTCTTCTGTTTGTCTTCTATTACATGTCAGAGACAGCACAGAGAGAGAAAGGGGAAATGCTACAGTAGTCGTGGCCCAATCTCCGTTTCTTTATTTTTGTAGTTTGAAAATACATATGACATGCTTTTTAATTAAATACACCAGTCTTACACCAGTAGCTTGTAACTTATTTGATACATTTAATGGGCATGTCTTTTGTATCCAGAGACATTTTATCAGAATCAGAATCAGAATGAGTTTATTTACATATAGGAGGAATTCGTCACGGTGAGCATTGGTGCCTCGCCTAGAGACAATTAGCATAAAAAAAAAGCTTGAAACCAAAAATAAAAGAGATAAAGATATAATTTTTTTTGAATTATAATAAAATGTATAATAATACAATTGGCCAAATATACAAAACAGATATAGTCAAAAATATAAAAATATACAGAATACCCAAATGCAATTCTGTGTGTGTGTGTGTGTGTGTGTGTGTGTGTGTGTGTGTGTGTGTTTATTTACCTTATATTAGAGGTACATCAGTCTGTCTCAATCTATCTGCTTTGAGTTCAGGGCCAAACATAGACCCCTCATTGTTGTTGAGCACACACACACACACACACACACACACACACGGCCATACATGTATATATACATGTATATCAGAGTTTCAATGGGAGAGATTCCGAACAAATATTATCTGTATTTATTGAGCTTAAAAACAATTTATAGGCAGGCTTAGGCTTCTAGATTTATAATATTTTTTATTGAATATTAAGAAAAAAAAAGTCCCATCAGTTAACGCAGTATTAAAAATAAATAAATAAATATTATGAATATTACAAGTTGAAATCAAATAATTTCCGTTCGTGAACAATAAGTAACAAGTGCAGCAGCTTTAATTAACAATTCACTTATATACAATTTTGATCAAATAAACAAAATAAATGGAAAGTAGGTCTAAATAAATAATAAAAAAACCCAGCCGAACTATGGATGTATATGTCGTTACTGTCAACGATACATCATCTTTCTCCTTCTCCTCCACGTTCTGGACACTTTGCTCTGTTGCTGCTCTGTGTGCGCTGTGTTTACAAGCACAACCTGTCCACGAGGGAGGGGGCTAATTTCCACTCACGTGATTGGTTAGAGGTGAAAGGTCAGCTTTAGATCGTCCAAAGTGAGTGGCTTTCCGTTGCAACATGCCATATGCAGAAATGAACAGATCTGCAGAATTTTTTATCGAAATGATCGAGTCGATTTTATTTTGACATTGAGGAAAAA
Organism: Zeus faber; assembly: GCF_960531495.2. Lineage (NCBI taxonomy): Eukaryota > Metazoa > Chordata > Actinopteri > Zeiformes > Zeidae > Zeus > Zeus faber. The sequence goes on along the minus strand of NC_137196.1, from coordinate 9,512,444 downwards.
AATATGGCGATAATTATCGTTATTATTTATTTCCCGGCACTAATTGAAATTGTTCTAAGAGGGAATTATTTTCACCAGACATTATGACCGGAGAGATGTTGGACAGATTTTCCTAGTCAATAACTGTTGATTACCGGATGACGAAAACTCTGATGTATATATACAGCACACGTATATCAGCATGTATTTTTTTATATATATATACTGTATATACAGTATATACAAAGCTCCACCATCAGCTGTCCCTCACTGAGCTCCATCGACTCCTCTCCCTCATCTTTTCAACTTGTCCTCTGCGAGACTCCTCAATACGTGGTCCGGCGCGCTGGGAGAAAGAAAGCCTTTGAAATGCCTTCGTATTTGAATTGTCACAGCTTGTGATTTCTCCTCCACGGGGATCATGAAAGGCCGGTGTTTATTTCACAGCGAGAAACTATTCTGTTTTACAATCACTGGTCTGTTTTTTTTCGTGCGCTGGGGAGCGCGCCGCCGTTCGCCAGGAAAGTGAACTTACCCGCTCAAAACATCGGTGCACAACAAAACAACGGTGCCGCAGTGAGTCTGGGTGTCACCAAAGCAAAGACTATGTACATTCTCTGATGCTCTGACAGCGCGGCGCTGCGCTGCGTGATCGAAACCCAAAGAACCCCAAAAAAAGTGATAATACAACAAAAGAATAGCTTGGGAGAAAATTGAACAAGTCCTTGTGTGTGTGTGTGTGTGTGTGTGTGTGTGTGTGTGTGTGTGTGTGTGTGTGTGTGTGTGTGTGTGTGTGATGCACTTTCTCGTATTTTCACGCACGTGCACACACACACACACACACACACACACACACATCTGGCACACCTGATGTGACACCATAGCATCAGAAGTTGGGGATCACAGTGTGAATGGAAACAAAATATCAAAGCATGTCCTCCAGAAAGAAGGACTTTTTTTATTTTCATGAGGCATCGCCGACAAAATAGCTATCTCTGTTTCTCCCTATCTTCCCACAGCACGCACACAACTTCCTCTCTCTCTCTCTCTATGTCTCTATCTATCTCTCCCTTTCCACCTCCTGGCGGTCTCATATTAGATTTGAGTTTTGGAGGTGTCGGTGCAGATGTGTCTATTTCCCCCTCCCTCAGATCATCTCCATATTTTCATCTTCACCTCTCTTTGTGGAGCCGCCAGCCTCTGCCTCATCGCACACTAGAAACCCCCCCCCCCCATCTTCCTCCTCCTCTTCTGCGCACCAGCTCTTCGGTTTCAGTTGACATGCAGTTCCTTCATTCGTTTATCTTTACCTGTTTAATCCTGTTAGGGGGTTATAGGAGGCCTACAATAGATCCCATTAGTCGCTAGTCCGGTTGCAGGGGCGCAGGAGTACACACACACACACACACACACACACACACACATACACACACACACACACACACACACACACACACGCACACCATGCAATTTGCAGAATACTTCCAATCCCATTTGCAATTATTTTCATTGCCGACTAATTTCAGTGTTTTTTGTGTGCTGTTCATGTTTTTCTGGGACTAATTGGCTGTTTTCCGCAAGGTCTTATTACTACTGTCCACACCTGTGTGGCATTTTTCTCCAAGTGTGCGTTTGTGTGTGTGTGTGTGTAGGCGGGGGGGACAACCACCCGGCATCTACCTGCCGTCTCCATGGTGACCTAACATTGGGGAGGCCAAGGCACGGCGAGAGGCGAGACAGCCGACATGATTCACTCGTCTACATGAATTATGAAAATAATTCTGATGATATTAAAAGAAAAAAAAGTGAGGCATTAACAAAATAATGAATGTAATACCGTGAAAGCGAACATCATTGGGGAGGCTCTCTGGTCGGATAGGATGGATACTTGCCACACAGCACCGCTGATAATTACTTTTTTTTGAAGGGACAAAAGCTGTCTCATTGTCGGTGCCTCTCAGTCCCCATGCTTGTTTGGAAATGTATTCTTTTGTGCCGATGAAATTCCTTTTATTTTACTCGAGGCCCTTTTCTCCTTTAAGAAATATTTCATAAGTTATTATGAAATTTTTATGTCTGATAAAACAATAAACAGGGAAGGAAGGTTGTTTTCACCGTTGTTAGCTTTACACCTCAGCCTCGACATATCTAATTAAAAAAGTTGTGTCTGTTATTAGTACATATAAGAATTTTAGTAATGCATGGTAGCTACAAAAATGCAGCTTACTATTAATATTTTATTGCAAACTTAAATGAATGTCTAATTCCCTCCAAAACGTATTTATCATTTATAGGCAGCTATAGCCAGCTATAAAACATCATTTTCATCTCCAAGCAGCTTCGACAATGGATTATTTAGAATTATGGATGTACAGTATTTATGGATATTGTTATGTGGCTTCGAGAAAGAGCGCATCTATAGAGATCTATTTCTTGGTAGTGATGAATGAAAATTATCTGTGAATTGAGTGATCAATGGCTGATCACCTGGTTTCCGCTGGCAATAGAAGCCCTTATTTTATTATTAATGATTCATATTATTATACAAATAATAACCTGGAGCTGCAACCTTATCCCGCTACGCGAGAGCACCATGTCCAAATCCTCCATCTGCTTCATAACCCTAACCCTACAAGCACCAATTAATAAAGAGAAAAAAAAACTTTTACATCAATCCACGCTTTTTAATTAAACCATTTAAGTGCAGTATTCCAAAGAAAACGTCCGTCATTGCAGCGCAAAACTCAGGCAACCAGCAGAGTGCAGCAGAGTCGGCTCCTCCCTTTCTCCAACTCTGTAATGTAGCTATGTTACATCCGGCTGTAATTCCGTCGCGGAGGACGGCAAAAAGATTAAATATTTTAACTCTGACGGCAAATGCCGTGTACCGTTGCCGCTTGGTGATCTCTGCTGGTCGGCCGTCATGCTATCATCCACTAACTGGTCCACTGACTTCTGGTTTGCTGCCTTCATGTGAATGCAGCATTAGGCTGATGCATGGTTCTGTTGTCCTACTTCACCAAATATCGGTCATACTTATAAGCATTATAGGTGATTCTGTTCTGATTCCATCGATATCCACCATGCGTCATCTGTTTTCAGAATGGCATCTTGGAGGCATGCTAACACTACACATTTCAGTCTTTTGACCAATATTCACCATGTAAGTCCCTGTGGTTGAATTTGAGATCATTGGCTAAAGATTTGTAATGTTTCCTTTCATTGTGCTCGCCGCCGTTCTGTACAATGCCTGCCGTTTGTGAGATGCCATCTCTTTCATATGCAAAATGCCTCCACACAACAGATGTACTTCTCACTTTTGGAATTCCTCAACATACAAATTTGATCCGAACAACTGGCTTGTTTTCATCTAACTCTCTCCACACACCTTCTGTTTAACTCTGGTCATTCTATTTAGTTTGCTGAATAGCTTCAAAAGGCCCCTCGTCTGATTTGATAATTCGATTTGCATTCGGCTAACCTGGTTCTCAGGCTTTGTCAGCCACAAAGGAGAAAAGCCTGGGAACTATATATTTTGATGGCCAAAAGGGAGGGAGATGATAACCCCACCATACTCTCATTGGTTGTTCAAGATTGTCAATCAGGAAATTGCAACTTGCAAACGCTCCTGACTACCCAAGAACATTCGTGTCTGACTATAGGTTTTTAAAACAAAATGTTGTATGTAATCGATTCAAAGTTGGAACTTGATGAATTGTGCAAGTTTGGGGTATTGATTTGTTTAATTCTGCCTCCAATACCTACAGACAACGCCATTACGTGTTTTCACATCTGGGGAAAGGAAATTAGCGTTTGAGAGGAAACTGAAGTATTCCTAATCTAGCTCCTGTAAACTGGTAACAAATGAGACCTCATTTGTTACCAGCATATTCATACTGCAATGACAAGGAAAATTTGATTGTGCAGCCCTGCAATATTTATATATGGGTTTATATCTGAGCTTATGAGGGGGAAATCAAGGGGGAGGAGTTTAATAGTTCATCTAGCGTAAGCCATGTGAAGCACTACATCGGCCAAGTCAGTCCCACGTCACGTTGAGTTAGCCATATTTAGGAAAATGTGCTCAAGCCACGAAGTGCACATCACCAGAAGGTTTTCCCTGGTGGGGCCAGTTGGGAATTAGACACGGGTCGGGGGGCAGAGTGACACAGTGGGAGCTCAGCTGGAAAGCAATGTCTATGGGGTGTGAAAAGCTGACAACACTTTGCTAACTCACCTTGCTGTGAACTGACGGCGTGACGAATGACGTTAGAAAAGAACCTTGACACTCGTTGTCACCCCTCTCATCAGAGAATGGGGTTGAGAAGCTCTGGGAGAAGCCACGGGAGAAGCTACACAGCGTCTGTGACGTGTCATCTGAAGTGACTTTATTTTGCCAGCTGTCACCAAATAACCCAGCCATGTATGAGCTACATGTTTTTTTTTTGGTCAATTAGGGATGCAACTGTGGAAGGTATGTTATCGGACGGTTCGATACAGCCCCTACAGTTCAATACGCACACGTGAACCGCGGTATTACGGTAGTGCTGCATCCTATTGAATCCACTGTTGTAGCTCTACCGGTCACGTCAGCCGCGCTGGGTCCATGCGAAGCCGAGCGGCATTTCTCTATTTATGAGCGAGAGGTCTATTTTTTTTTCAACTGCGTGCTGTTACGCAGCCTTTCCAATAGAAACACAAAATAAAACAACATAGAAATGTTTTGTAGAGAATCCAATTAATCAAGGTGTCCAGTTGGAAAGTAAACCCCTGGGACTTCTCTTGGAAGATTCTTTTAAACGGCTCTTTTGGACGAATGAAGGGAACCAAGTCTCGCTGGGTGATGAGACATTTTATCAGTTTTATATTGTGTTTAAGTTGGCGTCTCCTGCCACTGGCAAATGTTTCCCCCTCCATGTAAGAGATATCCTATGCTCCTCCCTCGCCGGGAGGTGCCCTGGCTGAGAAGGAGTGCACCCACTGTCACGTCAGCTTTACAAAACAAAGGCACACGTGCACTGGTCTGACTGTGAGGTTTAGTTATTTTAATATTATTATTTATGTGTGAAAAATACTGTTTATACCTGTTCTACACAAAAATAAGTAACAATAGTATTGGTTTCATTTATTTATTTTTATTGTAAAACTTTTTTTAAATATTACATATACCGTATATAAAAATTAGGGTTAACGAAAATGAATATTTGAATTATTCACGATCCTGGACACCCCCCCTCCAATCAGATGAATTTATGTAAATTATAACAACCCACCAATGAACTTGAACCCCGTCTCCCCCCTCAGTAATACACACAGAGCGTTAGCTACTACTACTAGCTATTTGTGGCAGACTACTATAAAAAATGTTTTTACACCTTTTAACTACATTTTTTTCCTTAAATATAAAGATACCGAAACCATACCATTACCGTGGCCCCAAAACCAGGATACATACCGAATCGTGAGCCGACTGTACAGTTGCATCCCTAATGTGAATATCGTTTTGTTAGATTAATACAAATAATGTGACGACTCTATGGCTTTCCAACAGTGACTCTTTCATTAACAGGCTTTGTTTTTATAGTAGAGTAAAGATAGAGGTATATTGATAGCCCACAATACATTTGTATGCCATGCTAGCTTACATGGAAGTGGGATAAATAGGCTATAGCTTTGAATTGGCACACCTTTACCAAAAAAAAATTGTTATGACGAAATTAATTGGGGCTTATTGGAACCACAAGAGCTTGACCTTTTACAACTGTGCCCAGCTTGTTGATACCATGAATTTTAGGGCAACAACTATGCAATTTTGTACAGAGATGAGAAACTTGTGAACCCAAAGGCGATTAGATATATCTGTGCACAAGAGCCTCTCAAATCTTTACAAAAAAACCCCTTTACTTTACTTTATTTGACACAGCCATGTATTTGAGTGATCATTGTAATCCATTTTCAAAATTGTTATAAAATGGACAATATTGTAACATAGGTTGCTACCAGGTATTGGTTGGAGGTAGTAACAAGCTATCAAATGCTGTAATTAGTCTTCATAGTTAAACTACACTTTTGATAGGATTAGGCCATCAAGCACAAACATTTATAGTAGTGCTCAAGATGACAAAGTAGTAGTTTCACAGTAGTTGAAAAGACACAGTTACGTTGAACGCTGAAAACATATTTTCAGCATCTGCCAATCACAAAATATTTGTCCATCCTCTAATGTGGCTTTAATGATCAGAAAATGGCTGCATTATTGTGGCCTGGGCCTACAGCCAACCAGTAATTAAACGTCTTCAAGAAGTCCGATCAATGCTCTAAGCATGTTATGCAGCAGGCTATCTAAAATTCAATTGCCTTTTGCATTTCAGTAAGTGCAACACAATTTGAACCAATATCTTATTCTAATTGATGTGACAAAACTAATTGCGAACATAAAAATGAAAAGAAAAAAATGCAGAACACACAAAGTGGATCCAAGATATTATACAAGTCAAACACAAACCCCAAAATCCACAACAACTAAAAGGGTAAAGAATACATCCCCAATATAGGTCTCTTGGAACAACATTAAGGTAGACTGAACAGATCAGAAGTAATTTATCTGTGATTTATTTGCCGTTATGAATTTTGGCTGTATGCACAAAGAATGTTGGAAAGTTTGACTTGTAGATGGAGGACAATATACTGTATATAAGGACCCGTTGCAGTTTGCTCCCAGGCACACATGGGGTTGGATGATGCCATCATCGTCAGAGCTCCGTTTATTGGAAAAAGAAAGTAATAAAACCTAATAAAGTCAAACAATATGGCAGGAGGATTAAATATTTGTTATGAATTTACAGGTTGGACAAAAACTGGCTATGGAACTAGTCCAGTGCAAGTACAGGCCGAGAGATATTCATAATACATCCCTGCCCTCTATGACTGATGGCATTGCCATGAGATAAGTTAAGTGTGCACATCCAGGCCAGGCTGAGTGATGAAGTTTCTAGACCCACAAAATGTCCACGGCATTAATAGAGGCAAAAAATATGTCAACGAACAAAACTAATGTTGTTCTGGCACACTCAAGGCCACCTACAAAATACCATAAATGAAATAATGTTAACACTACATAACCTAAATCAGGTTATAGTGTAGAAAATATTAACCACAACAGCAACTACAAGCAATTTGACCATAAATACAAATTTAAGTTATTATTAAATGAAGTCAATCCCCCACTCCACTTTCTACTGTACATATCTAGTTCATCAAGAAGGATACTGGAAATAATAACTTTGCAATGAAGATCGAATTAGCTGTGTTTGCCGACATGCAAGAGTTATATTAAAGCCTGTAAGGGTGGGTGATATGACCCTAAAACAATAAAGATATTTCAGGGTATTTTTGACGAAATATCTTTAACGATAACGATATTCTTGACGATAAGACAAGGCGCTGAAAAATATTTTATCATTCATTTCAAGAACATATAATTGGAACAAAATAAGTGTTCTGGTTTTATATGTAACAAAATAAATGGCCTTCAAATTAGGTATAATGTGCAAGACATTAATTTATTATTATAATGCTAACTTCAATTATGAAATGCTGCCTGAAAATGCTGCCAATAAGAGGCACAAAGTAGCTATCCAGCTGGCTTTACAGGCACAAACATCAGTCTCTGTTTCTTTGTCAAGAACACAAGCATATTCACTGAAGCAAGCTTCAGTGCTGATCTTTGGCAGGTCAAAATTTTGCCTCCTGTGCTGAACAGCCTTTCAGAGGCTGCACTGGTGGCTGGGATGCAAAGGTATTTCTTTGCTAAACGGCTGATCCAAAGAAAGTTAACCTTGTGCAACTTGAACCATGTGAGAGGATCACTCTGTCTGCTGGTGGACACTTAAGAAGCTGCTCAGCTCAGCCTCAATTGTCACTCTTCAGACAGTCCTGTCTTGTCAGTTGCCGCCCTCTTGAAAAAGCTTCCAGGAGTGTTCTTTGATGTCTTAACTATTACCTGGTGTGTCTTCTGCTGATCCTGAAGCTTGTAAAAGGTGTTTCAGAGGCAGATGTGCCACTCTGCTCTGGCTGAAACGATTCCATCTCTCAACCTGCTGTGACTTTCATGACCTGGATCTCGTCCAGGCCCATGTACTCAGTGTGGAAGTGTGGGTCAAGCATAGTTGCCAGACTTATCAGTTCCTATCTCTCAGGGCCTTCATACTTGCTGTTCAAGTACTCTAGTATTGAGTTCTTTATTGTCTTTGTGAGGTCTGTGTCATTCACCTTCACTTTTAGTATGTCACTGTCAAACAACTGGGATGAGACAGAGACACAGCATGAGACAATAACATAGTCCTCAGCAGACAGAGCATCTGTGAATTCCAGAAGAGGACCAAGGGCCTTGCTCACGAGTCAAGAACCTGTATGTCTTGTCACGTCAGGACTAGGTGCCTTGTTGACCTGTCAGCAGCGAAGACCCGTGTGATGGACTTTTCTTGTTCCAACAGTGGCTGATGAAGGATTTGTTCCGTCATCTTTTGCCTTGGCCCCCATCTCGTGGGCGATTCTGTTAGCATGTGTTGAGGCAGGCCGATGTTTTTTTGAACATCTTAAAGTGCCCGCTGCCTCTTCCAACTGTGAGAAAAAGCACTCACAATCTTTTTGCAAACTCTGCTTTGTCAACCCTGGTGTTCTTAATACCTCTCTCTGCAGAGAGAGAGAGAGAAGCTTAGCTTCACACAAAAATGAAATTGGATTTTATTTTCTCTGTAACATTACTGTCATTTCACAATTTTTCAACATTTTTAAATGCTAGGGATAGTGCACCTCATGGACCTCCCTCGCGAAAATAAACAAAATAAACATTTCTATAATATTACTATAGTGATTTGATGTGTCAATATTGAGTTTATAGTTAACATATTGTAGGCTAGGCCATGGTATTTTCTTTTTAATCTCAAATTAGCCTATCTGTAATATTCCCATGAATTTCAGGGCTCAACACTAACTTTTAAAAGTGGTTACCAGGCTGGCAACCAGGCATCAGCTTTTGGTTGATGAAACTGAAAATATGGTTGCCATCTTTTAGTGACCTGATATTTTGAGTAATTAAGATAGCAGCTTAATAATGAAAATCTGACATAAAAAATGTTGAAAAGCTTTATTACAGTAAACAAATAAAATTTGTAGTTTGTGTTTTATCTGATACTTTACAGATTTTAATCTTCAGAGGGCAAGAAATACAAGTTAAGACAGACAAGAGGTGTGATAACACTAAATCCTCTGGTCACACTTGGTCTGATCACAATAAGCCTGTGTCCCTGTCTCTCTCTTATACCCACACGTACACCGATCAGCCACAACATTGCAGACAAAGTGAATAACATTGCTCATTCCATGGCACTTGTCAAGGGGTGGGATACATTAGACAGCTACTGAACAGTCAGTTCTTGAAGTTGATGTGCTTGAGGCAGGAAAAATGGGCAAGCGTAAGGATCTGAGCGATTTTGACAAGGGCCAAATTGTGATGACGAGACAACTGGGTCAGAGCATCTCCAAAATGGCAGGTCTTGTGGGGTGTTCCCGGTATGCAGTGGTTAATAACTACCAAAAGTCGTCCAAGGAAGGACAACCGGTGAACCGATGACAGGGTCATGGGCACCCATGGGCTCATTGATGTGCGTGGGGAGGGAAGTCTAGCCCATCTGGTCCGATACCACAGAAGAGTTTCTGTAGCATAAACTGCTGAAAAAGTGAATGCTGGCTATTAAAGAAAGGTGTAAGAACACACAGTGAATCACAGCTTGTTGCGTATGGGGCCGTGTAGCCGCCGACCGGTCAGAGTGCCCGTGCTGACCTCTGTCCAAGCGTCTACAATGGGCACGTGGGCGTCAGAACTGGACCATGGAGCAATGGAAGAAAGTGGCCTGGTGGATGTGGTCGGATTGACCACGTTTTCTTCTACATCATGTGGATGGCCAGAGTTCGTGTCCGATCCGATCGAGCATCTGTGGGATGTGCTGGAACAACAAGCCCGATCCATGGGGGCCCCACCTCACAAACATACAGGACTTAAAGGATCAGCTGCAAATGTCTTAGTGCCGGACACCACAGGACGCCTTCAGAGGAGGCCTTGTGGAGTCCATGCCTTGATGGGTCAGAGCTGTTTTGGCGGCACGAGGGGTTAGTGGTGGATTTAAAACTGGTTATTGTATTGTAATGTATGTCTGTAATTATCCTCCATCTGCTTCCTCCATGCAATTAATAAATAGAAAAAAAACCTTTTACATCAATCCACAGTTTTTATTTCAGCCATTTAAGTACGATGTTCCAGAGAAGACAGCTTCTACCGGCTACGTGATGTTGTTGTGCAGTTCACGAATGATTTGAATCTTTTAAACATTTTATTTTTCATCAAGCTAACATAAAAAGCAAAAGTCTATTTAAAAGTCAACAACATTTTAATATAGCCATCATTTAATAATTTCAATGAAGGAATTTTGAGCAATAGCGCAATAAACTCTAGATGCGGCTATCTTTATTCTTTTCAGCGTTAACTAACGTAGTAAATAGTATTTACTACGGGCACGTAAGAGGACTTCTTATGCAGCCCCCGGGTCCCCCATCCGCAGTAGGCTAAGCTGTTTACAAACAAAACGAAGTAATGAAAATATATATTTATAATAAACTGTTTAAAATGAATTGCCCATCCCTAATGTCGCCACCAAGTCGGAATATTTCCATTACCACAATATGGTTTTTTTTATATCATATTAAAAATGTTACTGGTATTATCGTGGACAATAGGATACGGCATACCCATACTTCCATGATCATAGTCCTAGATCACAGACCTAGATCACAGATTTGTAATGCTTCCTCCAGGCTTTGTTATGCTCATTACAGTACCATCTTAAACCCTACTAGTGGCTAGAAACTTAAAACTTGACTCCTTGGTGGCAAGCAAGCTGCCAAGCAGAATGGGAGTCCACATACCATGTTAGCTGTTAGCTAATAGGCTAATATAATGCTATGCTAATGGAGGCGAGACTGATGTTATCCATATGCTCATCCAGACGTGTGCGTAATCCATGTGCTTATCTACACGTATGTCATCCGGGAACAAAGTAAATGATGTCAATTTCACAGCTGTCACATTGAGCGCACCTCTGACGTCGCCGTGACATCACCTGTATTCTTCATCAACACGAGTGAACACTATTCCAAAGCTGAAATTGCCATTCAATTGTGTATTTTTTTTAATTATAAATAAATTATTGGTTATAAATGTTATAAACGTTACTGCTGAGAATTTAATATTGTGTATATATATATATATAAAAAATAAAATAGTTTCTATCGCTATGTTGCAATAAGCAGCAGAACGGCTTCATGGCAATATTTTATGTCATGGGGCTTCACGGTATCTGCACATGGGAGCGAGTGTATTCCAACATTTACCCGTCTGCTACCGTATCGTGACAACATAAGATGAAGGGTGATGACTGAGCCGAACCCAAGCAGCTTTTTGTTTGCCGATCGCGTTTTAGTTCAAGGTTTCAGTGAATTAAAGTTTACATCTTCAATTTTGCATACGAGTTGGATTTTGATATATAGGTCCTTATTTTGCCTTTCCTGTGAATTTGAGAGCCCCGACAAGCACCTTCCCTTGCTGCGCTGGATCAGAAAGAGGCTTTACCATTTGTTTTTCTTTTGTAATATAAACTATTAATTGAATATACAGAAAACGTGCTATATGGTGAGATATCATTATCGAGCTATGAAATGGCCTATATTGGTAAAGAAGATTTTGGCCATATCGCAACAAAGTCCATAACAACCCATAACAACCGTCAAACCTCCCGATCCTGATAGTGTTGTTTGCTTTGAGTGGTTGGAATGTCCTCTAGTGGACAAAACACACATAACAACTAGGGGTGGGAATCGCCAGGGATCTCACGATACAATACTATTGTTTTCTCCGTTTTGGTCACTGATAAATAACGTCATAACGTAAATGTGGGCACGCGTCAGTATGATCAATACACAGACGTAACATCCGATACGTGTCGTGTTTACATCCAGCGGCGCCATTGTTAAAATACTTACTTCATATGAGGGAGCTCAACAACATTTTCCATTTTTCCACCCATTTTCACCAGTCGTGTTGTGAATATTGAAATATAACTAACCTTTTTTTTTTTTTCAATGCTTGTTTACGCACATAAATGAAAAGAGAAAGAGAAAAAAATCGGAGAAACTCAAACATATCAAAGACTCTAATTCAAGAGTGCGTACCTGCGTGGACAAGATCGCGGGTGCTTATATATAGGTCAAATGAGAACTGTCGCGCACGTTGTCACTAGTTTTTCTTAGAGACTTCGTGCTGATTCCAGCTCCGCAATGTTTCACTGGGAAAGACAAACCGTAACCAAGAACAAGCGATTTTATTAACTGAACTTAATTGATTATTATTCTCGCACCAAAACTGTTATCCGTATTTGCAATTTATACAGACCTGCCAACCTGCACGCATTCTGTTTATCAACCACATAATTCTTGGTCAAAATACGCAGGTACAAAATGGCAGCTGAAACTACGCAAAAAACATCCCTGGGATTGGAGCAAATGCTACGACCTGTGGTTCTGTATCCCCTCCCCTCCCTCTCCTCTCACTCAACATCTGCTGATACGCAGCGCACTGAGCGCAGCGGTACTTTTTTATTATCCACGCTGCATTGCTGAGGTAAAATGGGAAGTGAGGGAGTAATAATCACAAAAATGTGACCCCAATGTTAACATATATAAAGTTGGTAATCGAGGTGCACCGATCGATCGGCCAGTTTTCAGCCTGAATGGCCATGACCAGTGACCGGTCCATCATAAATTTTCAGAGTCTGTGCTGTTCAAATTCACACGCCCGATACTGTGCTCGCATATATGCCCTGATACTCAAACCCGATACAAACACAATGTAACACAGTTGCGTAGTTGATGCTCAAAGAAGAGGGCGAAAGAAAGAAAATGTCGGCTGTTTGGAGGTTCTTCAAGGTAAACGAAGATTGGATAAATACTTTATCGCCTGACAATGTTCAAAACTGTGCAGACTGTTTTTATCTCTGTCACTACAGCGGAGCGTCTGCTCTGGTTTTCGTAGTGCATGTGCTCCATTCGTGATGAAAAGTTCAAGTCTTTAAGACTCTGTTCTTGATGAATCACTCAGTAAAACAAGTCTTTCTATTTGATTCAGTTGGTTTAATGCCCGTTGAGTTCCAGGGAACGAGAGTGAGAAGAGTCGGTCATTTATTATTTCTTTTTTTGGCAATGATTGCAATTTATTTTGGAATGGCAAGTACCACATCAATATAATACCGTTCTCACACCATTCCCAGGAAAATTGTAGTTTTCTTACGGTGCATCACGTTGGACGTCACGAACACGCTGGAGAAGGGGCGTGTCATGGTTTCAGCGTGATTGGTAATAAAAAAAGTAGAGGAGACAGCAACTTCAACAAACAACGACATAAAACTCGCAAAAAAGTATTTGGAGCCGTTCAAAAGAATCCGATCATTAGCGAACGACCCACTGGCAGCACGGACATTCCATGCTGCAGGTGCGTGCACCGGTCCTTCGGCAGTGGGATGGGGGGACTGGCTTGGGGCGAGGCTGCAGTGACTCTAGCCCGGTTGGGAGCGTGGGGGTTCTGCACTGTGACCCCCATGGTGCGATACCCACACTTACATTTCACGGTCCCCTATGCGGAAAGTCATAAACTTCTGATTTTGGATTCTAAATTGTATACGAAATGATACGGGGATATTCCTGTCTATGCGCCAGTGTCCGGAATTTCAACGCGTGTCGTATCGATCAGGTAAAGGGGCCAAAATTAGCGGGTCGACTGATCGGAGGTGGAGCCGATTAAAACCCGGCCTATTGCAGGGTCATTTGACCCAGGACTGAGACCTTTTTTTTTCCTTTCCCACTTATGACAGGGGTATAATATAAAAAGGTATATTTGCACTTTAAAGTGAAAGAGACTTTCATTTGAAGTTTCAAATGGACATTTCCATGTTAGTTATATGTTGTGTCCAGTTACAGGTTGAATTACTGTATACTGAAACGTGGGGACAGTCCCATATTCTGTTTTATTGGAACTCAGTTCCATGTTCTATTATTGTTCCATAGTGAATAATGAACAACAGTAAACACAGTATTAAAATCAGCAATCTTACTACTGCGGTAACTGAAAATTTCAGTGTAGTCCCTATGTGCAGCTGTCCTATCACATGAGTGTGATTAGATCACGTGATGCATTTCTCATTGACGTACAGCAGAAATACCCAATGAGACCAAATTATTAGAAAACGTTATTGCTCCGATCACGCACATAAACTCAAAATTATCGCATGTATAATTTAAAAGATATTTAATAGTCCGTTTTTTAGTATGAACATACAGCAGCAGTTTCTCCTACCACACACCACCCAAGTGACATTTCCAGAGCTCTCCGGCACAGAGACAAAGATGGGTTGTAGACATCAGTTTATTATAGCACGGCAGCGAGGTGGAATTAGCCGGCGCAGATGGAACATGTCATGACAGGGCTCCTCTCCTGAGTGTCTGAGAGATGGGGGTTTTAACCTGCTGCTCGTTAGCCCAACCAACGAGCAACAGGTATACAGCCCCCCTGACCCAGTAACCTAGATCCATGTCAGCTGTTGCTGCTCAAACCGTCCCATCTCCACACCATAATACAACTGAATGAAAATCAGAATCGGCCAAAATCGGAATCAGCAGGTCCGATTGTTTTTTAATCAGAAATTGGAATCGGCCAAGAAAATTGCAATCGGTGCATCTCTAGTTGTAAACATATTTGGTAACTTTACAAGATGATGCATTTCAAGTGTTATATCCTAATGATATAAATTTGTATATATAGTTAGCTGTGGTAGCTCGCACACAATGTGATGAGCCTTGTTACAAGATGGCTATGGTGTGAATAAATGGTGGAGTCATTTAGCTGCAGTAAGTCAAACGCCATGGAGACTCCCTGTTCCACTATTGTGGGACTCAAAATATTTTACCAAGGTTGGCAGGTCTGTTTGCATAAGGTATTGATACTTGGTGTCCGTGTATCGATACAATATCGCCACGCAAAATATCGCAATACTATGCTGTATTTATTTTTCCCCCACCCCTAATAACAACTACATGCATGCTAACAGTGTGGCTGCATGGTCATAAGCATAAATATTACTAAATTTGAGCCTTAAAAATTTTAAAATATTAGAATGTAATAAATTATAAAGCATACAAATTTGAATGCTATTAAAGAGGAATATCTGCAGCCCTATTCAACACACCTAAGACCGAAGGATAACTAGTCCTGGAACCAATTCTCCATCTCGGAATTGGTGTTTAGTTCTATATAGTTTCATAGTTGGAAGGAGAGTGATGCTAAAACACAGCATTTATTTAGTGTGGACTATAAACCCTGGATCTGTCCCTATATTTTATACAGGAAATATAGGGGCAGATCCAGGGATTATAGTCCACACTTAATACATTTTCATATAAACAGTTATAATGCACTGGGCTGGCCCCGAAATGAACCCATGTGACCCCCCTTATCTGAACCCAAGAAAGAGAACCTGGTTAGTTTGACCTTCTTTGGTTCTATAGTGTAGTCGTAGAATAAATAATTTGCCCTGTTCTTATCTGGGATCCTCATGAAATGGTTTACCTATGAAAAAAAAAAATTACAATAGATGTGTCGTCTTAGACTGCGTAGCCTAGGTCAAACGAATCGCTTTAGCATTTCGATTGGCTGGCTAAAAACACCACATGCTCTTCTCTCATGTTTAGTTTTCACACTGTTCTCAGGTCCTATCTGATCCCATTTGAAACATCAATTAACGTTGATACAACTTGATGCAGACCGAGGTTGCCTGGAAAGTCTCAAGATGTTTTGGGCTTTCGATGATTGGGGGGGCGACTGCTCTGCCCAAAAACTTCTTTGGTTACAAATCTGTGGCTCGCCACTTTGGCCTTTAAACGTTGCCTCTCTCGGCTTCTTCGTGTAATCTCTCTGTCAATCCACAACCTTCCAACGTGCCGCTGCTCTCTCTCTCTCTCTCTCTCTCTCTCTTTCTCTTTCTCTCTCTTAAAAAGAAAATTCTTTGAGCGGTGGTTCAGAGTGACTTGTCTGCTGCTTTTGGAAATTACATGGAAATTCTGTAGCCTGTCTCTCCCTCCATCTGTCTGTCTCTCTCTTTGTCTTTCTGTCCCTCACATCCAAACCGTACATTATAATCCACCAGTTTGCTGTCAGCATGGTGTTATTTTCCTTTTCACATCCAAGTCTAGTACAAAATAGAGGAATTTTTATTTGTTCTCACTGCGGGCTGTTGACCTGTCTAATTTGTTTTGATTATGGAGCGGCACTTTGGTATTATGACTTTGGCCGTCGTCAGCAGAAATCACCGTTCATCTTTTAGCGTGTTCAGCATTGTTTTTACAAAGTCTGAAAGTGGAATTCATGCCAGGTTTCTCTGAGCTCATTATCCTCTACTGTATCTTTTGACACTCATCAACCAAGGCACGGAATGAATCATACCTTTTTTTTTATCCACGAGCCTTGCACACTGAAATGTCTATATATTAACACACTGCTAAGTATCCATGTAAACACCTTTGTTTTGACAAATAAGCCCTCACCCAAGGTGATCGTTGTGACGCTTTGTAAAGAGTGTCACACCAGAGTATTTACCAAAAATATGGCTGCATGTCTTTAGCCAAGCTTATGCACCTGATAACTGGAGTGAATGAGGCCGTACCTCCAACAATGATTAGCTCAAAAAGGAGGTTGAAAGGTTATCGGTCCCGTTATTGGTCGAATGGAGGAATTACTCGATCCCAAAAGGGTCATATGTGGTTTACGGTTTGTTGTTGCGTGGAGACATAGCTTAGATGCTGCAAGATAAGTTTTAAGATGCTCAAAAGCCGGTACTTTTTCATATACAGTGTGTAGGCTGTGGGTACATAAAATATAAGTATAGATGGATCTACTGTACGGGATGAGTAATATGTATACAGTGCAGGCATGGATGACAATGAATGATTGGGGTGTTGTTCAGGGTCCAGAGAGAGTGAGACACCTTGCGTGTGAGTACAGATTCAGGCCATCCATCCCTGGCGATGACAAGTACTTTGAAGAGGAGGAACATGTTTCCTGAAACATTTGCTTTGAAGTGGCGTGTATAAATTAGCCCTGCACTCTCTCTTTTTCCTCACTTTCTCACTGTGTCCCTCCTAATGGTGTACAGAGACGTCATTGTCTGCATCTGTATCCGTTCAACCAACAAAATTTCTTGTCTCTATATCTGTATTCTGATAGAAGACCGGAAGTGGGTGTGGGTTAGATAATTGATCTGTACTTAACTATGAAATATATTTCCACATGGTAGAAAACCAATGCGCTGGTCTCTGAGAGCCAGGAAAATGTAGACCAATTCAGTACGATTTATACGTCCGTTGCCGGCACATATTGTCCAAACGACCCCCCCCCCACGAAACTCGCTCACTCACACATACGCATATCCGTCTGCGCACATTCCGAGTCGATGAATAGTGGTCCTGCTTTTTCAGGCTGACGCACAGACATTTCAATCATGGCTTTTTTTCCCCACTAATAACGAGCAACTGCAGGCAGAACATTTTTTGCATTGCATTCTTCGTGCTTTGTGACACACACTTACTCACGCACACTCTTCTAACTAACTCTAAAGCATGGAAGTATGTCTGAATGGAAGCATCAGATATCTATGTCAGTGCTTATGTAGTGACGAAGCTACGTTGGAAGTGACGTAGCATTTCCTTTTGTTTGTTTTTTTTAACCTGTGCTGTCAGCATGCTGGGCAACACAGAGTATTTGTATGCTATTGTATCTAGGGCAGAGTTAGTCAGCAAGTAGAGTTCAAGTTCTCAACCTGCAATGCAACTCTATTCATTTATTCATCATCAAGAACTGCTGCAATAACTCTGTCCTGTGGATGATAAGAGCACAGTTTTTTTGTTATACAGAACCACCACCAACCCCCCTCTTTGGAGAAGTATTTAACCATGTTTGGTAAAACCTAATCACTTCTCCAAGAGGGAGAGATTCACCAGGGGTGAGAATCACCACAATCATAAACATCGAACCAAACAATATTTACACGGAAACATAAACATTGGACGACAACGTGTGTATTGAAAAACAGAGTTAATCAGGTCCAGGAAAACTGGAACAGCAATCGGGCATGTGGCCTCAGCCTGTCATAGTTATGGCAGTAAATGAGGGAGGAAAAGAGAGGAATGTAACCAGGAGGGTGCTGGGGTGTGTTCAAAGCAGATGTTGGAGGTGTGTGCGTGTGTGTGTGATGGGACCACCTGTATGTGTGTGTGTGTGTGTGTGTGTGTAAGGTGTCCACCGGTGAGTGTACAAGACTTATCCCAATTGGTTGTGATATATAAGGTTGGTATTATGTTGTGGTGCCTCCAAGCAGCGGAAAGGGCCCCAAAGCCCCCCCCCAAGCTCCTCAGCTGCATAGACACCCCATGGCTGCAGGAAAGCACCGAGCACCCCATCCTGCAGCTACAGAAGACTCCCAGGCCCCCAGAGAAGCCGGAAGCCCGCGGAGCAACCCCCACGCCTGGCCCCGAGGAGCATAACCCAGTCCCGGTGAGCAGGAGGAGACCCCCCACCCCAGGGGGGCACCCATACAACCCCCCCAAGTGCAGGCACAAGACACAGCGGCAGGCCCAGGTCCGCAGCCAGGCCCTGCCGAAATGACACTGAGCCGGCGGGACCCCCATGCCCACGCACGCCCCGCGCAAGGACGCGGCCGGCCCCACCGCAGCGGACCGGACGCCCCACCCGGCCGCGAGCCACGAGCGCCCATTCACATAGCAGAGTGTGCTCAGCAAGGGGCACCCGGATGTTAGCCCCCCCGTGGCTAGTCTTTCCTACGTAGCTACTAGAGATGTTCAGTGTGGTGTGGGGATATCGGGATGTCTGTGCTGGAGGGCCCTGAATACAACAATCGGTGACGTGTGGCAGGCAAAACTACCACAATGGCGCCTGAACAGGGACTCTTTGGCATGTGGAAGGGACACAGAAGGGCCGTCCAAAGACACCCTGGAGCCACTAGCGGGTCAACAGTCGACCCTAGCACCAACCCTCTCCAGACTGGCAGCAGCTTTCCATCTGCTCCTGGGCTTATTCAACCTAGCCCACTCTCTACAATAAACTTGTGTCTCTTGAAACCCCATCGTCTGTATCTCTGTGCCAGAGGGCCCTGAAAATGCTACTCATGTGGTGTGTGGCAGGTTAAACTGCCGCAATGGTTTCTGAACAGGGACTCTCTGGCACAAGGAAGGGACACCGGAGACGCCCTGGAGTCACCGGCGGGTCAACGGACGGCCACACCACCAACCCTCTACCGACTGGCAGCAGCAGCACCCAGGGTGTCGGGTGGAGGACCAGGGGAGGAGCAGCTGCAGCAACCAGCATGGGTAACCGCTGGCAGCTAGCTGCTCCGCCCAGCAGCCATTGCTGTGGGTCGCCCTGGGGGAGGGTCGCTGGTGGACTATGCTGGTTTTTTTTTGTTGGACATTTTGTTTGTCTAAGGTATGGGAACCTTGTTTCAGAGTCCAGTGTTTTTTTATTTCAGGTATGGTAAACCCGGTGTCAGAGTCTGTCTTTTTAGGCATAGTAACCCTGTGTCAGAGCCATAATAGTTGTATACCACTTACCCTGTTGTATGGCCTGGCCTGGCCAGATTCTCCCTGGCCTCAGTTTGCTGTCGGGGGTAAGTGGTGTGGGGGTGGTGTGGTTTGAGCAGCCGCTCCCGGTCCTGGGTCTAGGTAATTGGGGCCCAGGATTAGTGTGGCTGTACACCTGTTGCTTGTTGGTTGGTCTCACGAGCAACAGGTAAAACCCCCATCCCCACACACTTTCAGGAGAGAAGCCCTTGTCATGACATACTGTCCATCTGCTCCTGGGCTTATTCCGTCTGAAATCCCATCGTCTTTTTTGTTTTTATTTTTATCTTAATTTTAATTTTAATTTTAATTTTAATTGTATTATTAGTACTATTCACTACCTGCATTACGTTTTAGGAATCAGTTAGTTTCAGTTAGTTAGCTCGGAAGAAATTTGGTTAGCACTTATGTTCGGTTTAGAAACTATTGTGCATAATCTCCGGGTGCGTTGCAAAGACATTTTGCTGCATGTATGTATGGCCGTATGTATGTGACAAATAAACCTTGAATCTTGAATCTTGAATCTGTGTCGCTGTGCCAGAGGCCTATGAATACGCCACTTGGTGGCGTGTGGTAGGCGAAACTGCCACATTCCGATACCATGTTTTCCTTTCCCGATACCGTTTCCGATACCTGAACTTGTATATCACCCGATACTGAGTACTGATCCGATACCAGTGCATTTAAAAAAAACATATATAATATGTATGTATATATAATTTTTTCAATAGTATATTAAATATATAGTATATAGTATATTGTATACCACTTACCCTGTATGGATGTGCTATGATTGCTATCATTGTTGTACGGCCTGGCTCAGGTTAAACCCTTTGTAAAACATGAACCAATACATACAAAGAATGAATGCCATTGAATTCCTTCCTTTATTATCTCGTTTGATAGTCAGTCATAACTGAAAAAGAACATTAATAAATAAATCTAGCAATAAATAACAATTCCTTAAAAAAAAAACTGTTAAAGTACAGCCACAATTTACTAAAATAAAATAAATGTATAATTTAAAATAGTACAGTAACAGTTTTGCAGCAACATAAAAACGAAATAAATCTAGGAATACGTCTGGCACTGTCGCGACAGCGCAGTGTTCCGCTTAACGTTTATTTTTGGAACGTTGTAGTGTCTGCTGTGAGTGACTGGTTTTTCAGTTGTGAACTGTGTTGATGAAATGGAGTAAGCTCCAACTACGGCTCCGGCTACACTCTCCGTTATTCAACATAACAGTCCTAGAGATTACTTTAATAGTACAACTACTCAAACTGATACTGCTTATCTATCCGGTGCGAATTACGCATGGAGAGGGGGCGGTGGTGGTGCAATCTGCGCTTGCCGTGCCTTCCTGTGCCCCCTTCTCCCCAGCACCCATGACAGAAACATAAATTGGCGCCAGAAAACAAACAATAGAAAAATCCCCATTCATCATTTCTGTTGTTTGTTTTCTGGTTGGATTTGAGGTCTAATTTTTAAACATTTTATGTAATGTTATGGAATTAATACGGCAGTCGGAAAACGGTGCATTTCTCCGTGTGCATGTGATGCACTTTTGCTAAATGTTTGAAAAGATTGCTTGTGTTTCCTCTCATACATGCAAAAGACTGGTTACACTTGTGGCAACGAGCATGGTCGGCATCAACTCTAGTGAAACTTAACCAGGTTTTTGAGTGTTTAATTCTCTCCGCCATTATCCCTCACTCAGAGCGGGGTCTCGTCGTGCGTGTGTGACAGCCAGGCAGAGAGAGTCAGCCCTGCCCCCCTTGTGCATATCTCCATATCTCTGGCAATGGAGCCGGAGAGAGAGGAGAGATGTTTCTTCTGATAACAGCGAAAATGCTTCGTAAACGAATATGTTAATATGTTAACTGTACCGGTAACGCTGGAGCTTATTGATACTACAGTCTTTAATAATTTAGCCCCTGGGCCCGTTTAATACGGGTTCTTGTTACTCAACACTAATCATCACGTGATAAATTATGTGATATCGGATCGGTGCATAGATCCGATATCTGTGCTGATACGCAATCCAACATTTTAAGCTGCATCGGAGGCCTTTCCGATACTGGTATTGGTATTGAAACAACTCTAGTAGCTACGTAGGAAGTGATGCGTAAATCCCACGACCTGTGAGCATGGCATTAATTTTAAAATCAGGAGATTTGGAAAGAAAACGCAAAATTCTTTCAAGCTAGCAAGCTGAATACCCCATTTCACAAAAATTAATTGGACTAAGGGAAGTGCTGTCTGCTCAAGCCGAACTTGTTTGACGTATCTGTGGTCCTGTCAGAGATGCCATGGCCTACGACAAGATTACCCACAACTTACGTGAAAGAGGTATACACAGAAGGAAGGCCCAGGTCATAAGCAAGTTGAAAGGTCTAAGCAAGAAATACCACTTCTTGCCACTTCTTCATTGAAGAAAATGGGCAATGGGTGACTGAACTGGCCATATTTCAACATTTGCCATTCGATTTGGGGGAACAGCCATTCTGCAAATCGCATGGCTTTGGTGAGTCTGGGGCTACCAGTGAAACAATGGTTTGGCAAAGTCGAGGCCAGCGGCAACGTTTCCTCGGATTCCAGGGAAACCCAGAAGATGAGACGGTAGAATCTGCGACATAAAGTTGTCGGACATGTGAGTTATTCAACTATAATATTGTTTAAGCATTGCTAATTATGTATAGTTTCTTGCCATGTTCGGTGTAGGGTTAGGCTATCACTAATATATGTAGAAATCCACAGAATGCATAGAACAGTTGCATAGCAGCATGGGACAAATTGATCCTCCTACCGATGTATGACATTTTACCTAACATACATAGGCCTGTTTTGTAGCTTACTAAGCTTGTCCATACAAGTTAATGATCTAGCACAAGTGTGGTTGACTAATGGGTGTTCTTTTCAAGTTCAAGTTCAAGAGATTATTTGTCACATACATATACATACGTTCATACATATATGCAGTGAAATGTCATGACACCCGGTGATTACGCACAATAAGCTCTATAAATACTAAAAAATACCAAAATGTGCGTAATCGACACAAGGTGCTCGTGTGTGTGTTTTAGAATCTCCTTATCTGCCACCACCGAAAAGGCCAAAAAAACCTCCAGACTCGAGCAGATGTCTGAGGACATGCAAAGGCTTTTTAGTGAAATGAACAGTGAGTATTACGGCAGAGAGGACCTCCAACTCCAGGAGCAGAAAGACTGTGAGGAAAGGTTGCGGAAGGAGGCAATGGAGAGAGAGGAGAGAGAAAGGACCTGGCAAATGACTATGTGTAGAGACATGCAGGAGACGCAAACCAGACTCTAAAGAGAACTCCTGAGTGTTCTCCGCCAGCCTGCACTACAACCGCAACAGCCATTTTACCCATGGGTGTGCCAGCATCAAGGACCAAATGTACATTACCACAGCTTTAGTGGAAGTTCCAGTGGTCGTCCTACTCAGTGGCAACAGGGCAATGGGCAGGACATGGTGTTCAGTCCATCCATTACGGACTTGTGTGTCTAGTTTCCTATGCCTTGCACTATAAACAGTAGTGGTGTGTTGCTATTTTGTTTTTGTATTGCCATGGTTTTTTGCAAGTGCACTTCTTTTCTGTATATAAGCAACTAGGCAAGTGTATTTTTTTTGTCTATGCACAAGCGCTTGTACTTTAAAGTTACTGCATTGTGTGATCTTGTAAGTGAAATACCATTTACTTTTAAGAGACATGGCTTTTATGTGACTCAAGATATTTTAAAGTAATACTCTAAGGATTATTCAGTCATGCAGCTCCTCATATTGCCCAAAGCAGCTTGCAATGGTAATTGGATTTTATTTAGTTTGACATCACACACAGCGTGGCTCAATGCAAAAACTTTATTTCACAAAAAGGCATCTTTGGAAACTGACTGTTTACAAGGACTAACAATACTACTGATATTACACATTGTGATACTTTTGTTTTTCAACATTGCATGGCATATTTCTAATGTACATTACAATATTGATGCAATATTGTGCGTAGGGTTACTATGGAGAGTGCTCTGCTTTGCCAGAAAGTGGCACTTTCCAACAGTTTTGCTATAGTTTTCCACCCAATGTGTTACCCAGCAACAGCCAGCACCACTCTACAGGGTAAGGCTCTCACAGGAGTTAGAGTACCTCTGGGGATGTGGATATTGTAACAAATACATGCAAATAAATACCTCAAGGGGGAACCCATCTTGGGCTTCAACCATTCTGTACAAGGGGGAGTTGGCCAACACTCGAGCATCATGTGTGTGGCTGGGCCAGCCCATATATATATAGAAGAAAAAGGAAAACTGTATTAATGTGACAGTTATAAGAATAACTTTTTTTCATAAAGCCCATAAAAGTAAAAAGGACATAAAATGCAGCTGAAATTGCTTGACATCCACAAAAAACCCCACATTAAAATAAAAGGGAATAAGACAATAAAAACAATACAAAATGCTGTACATGACAGAGCCAAAATTGTGGCAAAATAAGCACTCAAATATTAATTGTTACAATGGTGCTGGCACAAATGGTCATCCTGGCGACCGATTATAGGAATGTGGGTTCCATCAATGACACCAGCACACATGGGATAACCACGGTCAGAAAGACAACAGACCTGGCCGTCAGGCGCCATGTTGCTACATTATCGCCGCGTACATTTCACGTCATATTCTGTTGTCTTGTCTCGCATGATATTAGACAGCTTTCGCGGGAGCATTACGTAATGTATCCGTAACAGTCGTCTGTGTGGGAACAGACTCCATACAGAACTTTTCCATAAAGGAGGCCAATGTGGGAATGACTACCTACTTCCTCTTATGGATTCCATGTGGGAAAGGGGCTTAAGACTCACATTCACACATATGTAATAAAAACAAGTTCTCGGTTTTACTCTTTTTCACAGACAAAGGCCGTCCAATGAAAGCGAAGAAGGTACAGTTTTTTGAATAGCAAGGAACCAGACCGTTCTAAAGTCGGAACGTCCTCTTCAGCCTACCTGTCGCAATTAACCAGCCGCTGAATGGCTGATTTTCAAGGAAACGCAAAACTCAGCTGTCACTACCGTCTCTCCGAGAGCTCTTTCCCCGGCGTTATTATGGACAATTTTCTTCTGACCTATACAATAACTGTATTTTTCCTCTAAGTTAAGAGACTATGAAGCCGCAGTGCGCAGTGAAGTGGAGTGCATCAAAAATGTGCGTTTCGATAATTAAAAACAAGAACACAGAATACCTAAAAGGAATAGTGGCAAAGCCTCTCCACTCTGCCACCAAATATGCCATTCAGACTCTGAATGGCAAAGTGAGTCAATCATTGTTTCAACCTCTGATGGACGGACCGCAGAGAATTATCTATTTTTATCTTAAATCCGCTGAATAAGAAATTGCCCGAAAACAGGCGATCCAAACTTGAACTTAAAACAAGACCAAAAAACAGTGTGCCCTCTAAATAAAGCCTGTAAGCGATGAATTTAGCGATTTGCACTTTGCCTTAATTGAATCAATATTCTGGATTATTTTCTATACAACTTGCACTTGTAATTCTTGTACCACTAATATCTTAAAAGAAAAAAGATAATAATGTATGTTACGTCCTTGAACACGGTGATGGAAGTTGGTTAATGGGGCTCTGTGATGGGTCCCACAGGATTTACGCCATTTGCTATGAGTCTTATATAAACCTTGTGCTCTGTCTGTGACTCCTTTGGATATTGGACACTTATGGTTATGGTTTCTGATGGAGAAAGAAAGAGAGAGAGAGAGAGAGAGAGAGAGAGAGAGAGAGAGAGGTGAAAGATTGAGAAAGTCACAGATATGGAGAAAAACTGAGGTACTTATGGCACCATTGGAACATTAATTCAAAGAAAACACAGATATCCCTTATCAGTATTGGTAAAAGGGCTCCAGCTGGCAGCTAAAGCAGCTGGTACAGCCTAGCGTAGGTGACAGTTGCGGGTAGGATAAATGAATCAAATTGGGATTTCCAGGGAAGGAAGCAGCTTGCTTTAGCTGCCTCATTGACCTCCTGACCTCTGCCCCCCACTTACTCTTCTGGAGGACCACTACTGTAGGCAAGATCAGGCGACCGGAATAAAAGTGAGTCATGCATTATGGAGAGGCATTCGGCTTTTCAGTCCACATCCGGCGAACAGGGATTGTGGGTACATGTGGAGTGAGTTTTGCTCTGGATTGGAGTCTCCGTCTGGAGTCTCCGTCCGGGCCTCCCGGCGCGAGGAACACCAGCCAATGAAAAAACTGCATCAGCTCACAGCGCTCGGGGAGACGTAATAGGATGTGGGTTTAACATCATCGCCTGTCATCTCAACTACTTTTACAGTATAAGATCAGACAGGTATGGTTTTAATTCCAGTTATCATCTTTTCCAAGACATCTTTTCCTTTTCCATTGTCTGTATTGAATAAACAAATGGAAATATATTTTTTTTCCATTCAGGAGTCTACTTTGGTTGGTGGGTTAGGTTGTATTATATACGTATATACTGTATATTATATATATATATAATTGGAGAAAAAATATTTTTTTTCCCAGGCTCAAACATACCCAATCTTCAAACTGAGCGAAATGAAAAATCAACAGGGTTTAGCAGCGTAGTGGGCTTGGGCTCACCTTCTAATTGGATATTGCTGACTATAACTTCAATGCCAGTAGGAACACATTACACTGGATGTTTAACTTTGGAATACAAAATATTTGCTGTATTTCCATCCAGCAAATGCATTTCTGTCAGACAAGCTGCTTCCGATCTGCTTGCCAGCTAATCTCCACCCACTTTTACCTTATTCGCTGTAATGGTATGGTAAGGTAAGGTTAGGCCCAGGTCAAGATATGAGGCAAAATGAAGTCAACCGTGGCAATGTTTTCTACAATATAGGCTTTACTCATGTCTCTTTCAAAGCACCAAGCTGCTTCTTGCTTATTCCTCCTACTTGTGGAGTAGGAGACAATAGATACCTATAGATCCGTGCGAGGGGCTAAATGAAACGTCCTTGGCGAGGATGACAATCTGCCGAGCCGCACAACCATTTGGCATGCTAGAATAAAGATCTGCAAGCCATCATTTACATGCTGGAGGAAAAACAAAGACTGCTTATTTTGTACTTTTTTCGAACGCTGAATAAATAACTTCATAGGTTCGCCAAGCCAGTATGCAAATCTTCATTTCAATGCTTTGTATACCTGCAAAATGTGGATGAATATAAACATGTTATGGGATCTATAATATACACAAAAAAAGTTCTTAAGTCGCAGTTAATCCTTTTGTTTGCCTAGATTTTGTCAAAACCCATTTCAAACATCCTTATGGTGTATTATGACTGCAATGATGTGACTACATGCCCTTGCCAGATATTCACTGATTAATGAGGAAAAAGTGAGGACACTGTAACAATTAATTATTGCCAAAGAAATGCCTTAGCAGCGGTTTTCTGTTCACGGTCATGGGAGTTTTTGGAGGTCTTTCATCAATACATTCCTTTCTATGTGAGAGACATAATTGTGTGGATACAATTTTCAGCTCTTTGACTTAGAAAAGCAGCTATTTCTTGGGATTTCTTCAAATGAAATGAATGAGTAACATTTTCACTTCTGATGCTCTTTACTCTGATAGAAGAAATTTCAATCGTTCCCTATTTTAAGTTTTTTCTGAACACGATTTCTGACAAGATATCTTTTCACGTTTCAAGAAATCTTAAGATCAATTTTTTTGCCCTGCTGAATTTAGCTTGCTTGAAGCATCCTTTTCACTTTTTTTTTTTCATCTTTTTTGGCTTTTTTTTTTTTTTGCAATATAAACGTCAGTTCTGATAGACTTAATCAAAGACATGCACGGAATATGCTTTTTAACGGCGTCGCGAGAGAACAGGACAATGTGTAAGGCGGGGAAGGTGGGCTGTGGATTCAGAGGGAAGGATGGACAACAGATAGGCCACAGGGAGAGCAAAAAAAAAAAACCAACAAGCCAAAATAAATATAGAGCATTGCAGTGAAGCAAAGCAGAAGATAATGGGATGTGGGGTGGGGGTCTGCATAATGGCGTTGAGGTGTTTGCTATTGCAAGTCTTTTGTTGTTGTTCTTTGCTGTTTGAACTGCTGGTGATGCCCAGTGTGATTCATCATGATTATCTGCTTCTAGGCAGGTAATGTCACAGTGGAAGATGCTAGGCACGCCCCATGCACAGGCGGCAGCTATTTCTGCCAGCCAGACTCACCCTGGAAAGTTCTTGTATTTATGCCATTCTGGTCCCTTCTGGTTCCTTGTGGTCCCTTCCGGGTCCTTCTGGTCCCTTCTAAGACGCGACCGATATATCGGTAGGCTGATATAATTTGGGTTCCGACGAACTATCGGTGTGGCAGTTTCAGGGACCTTTGGCACAGAGACACAGACGACGGGGTTGTAGACACACCAGTTTATTGGAGAGAGTGGGCTAGCTAGAATAAGCCTAAGAGCAGATGGACATGTGTCATGACAAGGGCTCCTCTCCTGAGTGTTTGTGGGGATTTTACCTGTTGCTCGTTAGACCAACCAACGAGCAACAGGTATGCAGCCACTCTGATCCTGGGCCCCAATTGCCTAGACCCAGGACTGGTGTGGCTGCTCAAACCACACCATTCCCACACCACATACCCCGGCACCATAGTAAAGCCAGAGAATCCCTGGCTGAAGCTTACCCGCCCCCCCACCAAGCAGAGAACAAAAAATAAAGAAATGCCTGGACTGACAAAGGGGTTCCCATACTAACAAAAGACTCTGACAGGCTTCATACACCTGCGGTGTTGGCTTGTGGATACGTGGCTGGGCTTTGCTGTTGTGGGGGCTGCTTGGAGGGGTGGCATGCCTTGCTGCATGGTTTCGGCGGTGGCTGCTGGGCAGAGCAGCTAGCTGCCAGCAGTTACCCCTGGTGGTTGCCACGGCTGCTTGTGCCCTGGACACCCTGGGTGCTGCTGACGCCAGTCAGGAGAGGGCTTTTGCTGTGTCCTTTCCCTGTGCCGGAGAGTCCCTGTTCAGGCGCCAGTGTGGCAGTTTCACCTTCCAAACGCCACCCAAGTGGCGTTTTCAGGAACCTCCGGCACAGAGACACAGACGACAGGGTTTAAGATACATAGTTTATTGTAGAGAGTGGGCTAGTTGGAATAAGCCCAGGAGCAGATGGACACGTGTCATGACAAGGGCTCCTCTCCTGAGTGTGTCAGGATGGGGGTTTTACCTGTTGCTCGTTAGACCAACCAACAAGCAACAGGTATGCAGCCACTCTGATCCTGATCCCCAATTACCTAGACCCAGGACAGGTGTGGCTGCTCAAACCATCCCGCCACACCTCACCATCCCCAGACTATAATCGGTATCAATTGAAATTTCACCGATAAAGTGCCGATAAAGTTTGTACCATGCATGAACAGATTTAGAAGCCACGATAGAAGTAAGTAAAGTTCTTATAACTTTTCATTTCTTAACAAAATCTTGTATGAAGTCAATATTCATCTGTGCGCATTTCATTTTAGAGAAGATTAAATGTAATCTTGGAGAATATGAAATAACCATTAAAGCGGGTGCTGGTGGTATATTTATGTACAACAACAGCCGATGAGTGTGTGTATCAAGTTGTTGTTTTGTGTGCATGTGCGAGTAAACTGACAAACAGGAAGACACGTCGGGTGACGTTCCGTACGTGCCCTCCATACGCTACGTCTCTAATGCACTGACAGACGGCAGAGCGGTCTGAATGATTTATGGCCTTTTCAGCACTGTGCCCGCTAAGCCTTCAGCTAAAACCAGTGTCACTCTCTCTCACCGCTGTCACTACATGAATATTGGATAGGATGGAGGCCATTTCCTCCACAAAAATAAACATTAATCTGTCCATTTGTTGCACCCCCCACCCCCGAGTCCTATGTTTAGATCGAATCTTATCTCACCTGGATTCAGAACCGCTGACCTACAATAATCCCACGGTTCTGTCCATCTGTTTTACACCGGGTGTTGTACTGTACGAGTGCAGTGGAACGAGCCCTGGGTGTTTCTGGATGAGCTCAACTCTCTGCGTTGTTGCACCATCAGCGAAAAATTGCTGGCAAATGGAGCAGAACATCATTAAGAAGCATTTTTTTAAGTCTGACACAGTGTGTATGTGCACCTGCCTGCTCGGTCGTGTGTCTTTGTGTGTGTGTGTGTGTGTGTGTGTGTGTGTGTGTGTGTGTGTGGGGCGGGGGGGGGGGGGGGGGGGGTTCCAGAGTTGGAGAGTGTATGAGAACATGGTACAGTGAAGGAGAACAGTGTATTACTGTGTGTGTGTGTGTGTGTGTGCGTGTGTGTGTGTGTGCGTGTGTGCGTGTGTGCGCGTGTGTGTGTGTGTGAACGGCCATGCCACGATTGGCAGAGTGAGCACAGCAGACGGCCCAGCAGCACCTTGAGAAGATGAGATGGCTCCATGGTAGACACTGCGAGCGCGCACACGCACACACACACACACACACACACACACACACACACACACACACACACACACACACACACACACACACACACACACACACACACACATACACACACATGCAGAACAGTGTGCAGGAACTCAAGCATTCTGTCCATCAGCTGGAGACATACTGCACACAGTGCAAGTCAGCCTTTAGCCTCTTTTTGAACTTGAAACTGAGAAATCAAAGAAAATCAGTCAGTAAGTAAATGTTTTTGAGCTTATCAGATCTGGCTTTTGACGAGGCATTGCTCAAAGTATCCAAAAAATGGTTTCTCACTCTTTATACTTCACCCCTATCATTGGCATCAAACATGAAACTGCATTTGCATTTGGGGGTGGGGGGAATCATAACTGAAGCAGTTGTATTATTAAATGCCTCTGTGGCGACACTGCTATTAGTTTAATAACGGTGCCTTTATGCTGTCAACCGCCTTTTCCTGCGCCAGCCACAGGATTATTTCATTGTAATCTGGTAATGGGCTATTTAGATAGACCAGTTGTTTTGGGACACTGAAGCGCTTCAGGAAGTGACGGTGATTGCCTTGATAACTGTCGTTTCACTCAACAATGGCACTCATTTTCCAGGGGAGCATCTGTGTGGCAGGGGACACTAATGAAACCAGTTTACGCCGCTGATCAGGTGGTGGCAGGCGGTAAGGCTCAGATAAATAGCTCATTATCTCTCTAATGCTGCCCGCTCTGTGCTCTCTCTCTCTCTGACACTCTCTCTCCCACCTTTCTCTTCTCCCTCTCCCTTCTTCTCCCTTCATATGGCCTGTTTCCCATCGATTTTAAAGCACAACGTTTTGGAAAGGAACCATTTTGGCTTTGTTAAGTTGCTTCACTTCCCACGAAGCGGCAAAAAAAAAAATAGCAAAGAATCGTAAAGAATTAGCCCCAGTCGATCCCAGAGTAGGGCCTCATCCAATGTTCATTATTCTCTCACGTTATCAAATGAACAAGATGGGGGTAGCAATAACAAACAAACAAGGCAAAAGAGCAAACCACCAATAACTTTAACAACTCCCAATAAACCCCCATTAGCTGGTTGTTACAGTGTGTGTAATGGAACACAGCGGTGACATTATAGTCATCCTCAGCACCAAACTCTTCATGTACACATTAGGGCTGTACCCGACTCAGAATTTTGTCGAGTCTAGTCGGATTCAGCTGTTCAATGCGAATATTCTACTATTCGGCAGGGGGGCGAGCAATCCCCGTTCCTCCAAATAAATATAATAATGTTTGTCTCCGGAGGATCCAAGCATATAAAAATATATTTACGAGTCCCCTTATTTATAATTCCTCATTGAAATGTTATATGTCCGTTTTTGTAAGCTTCTATCTGTTTTATCCTGTTATTGTAATGCACACTAACTGACAAATCCCCCCGCCCCCCCCCAAAAAAACCCAGACTATTTGACTTGAAGAATCTCATTCGACTGACGGGTCTTGATGATTCCACTCGTCGACTTTCAGGTGGCAGCCGTAACTAGTACACACATAAACTGTGTATACTCATACAAAAGCTTAACCACTGTTGGCTTTCACTTTTAACTGGTTGACTGGTGCCACAGATAGACATTAGGAAGCTCTGAAACGCACGCGGTGGACTTTTCCTGAAAAGAGTATGGCTCTAAAATGTCAACATCGAACCCCTCCACCCAATGCATTTCTTTTTCCTGAACGTCCGCTAGTTCGGTTTCTGAGCGAGGGGAAGGCCTGCACTCGACAGGGCAAGCCTATTGATTTTAAAGCCTGAAGCCTTAACTAATGGGCTCTTCACGCTCTCCCTCTCCCTCTCCCTCTCCCTCTCAGTGTATAAAAGCATCGGGTCACGTGACGCCCGTTTCTAAAAACGGGGCTCTACGTTGATGCGGAGCATCGCTTATCGCGCCGTGCTTTGACGGAAAACCTTTCATGTGATGAATGTGATGCACCCGTCGTTGTTTGTTTCTTTCCGTTGGAAATAACTTCAAATCACTTCTGATCCCAATCGCTTTTATCTGTCCAGACACGCGAGTGAGGGCAAAGAGCGAGAGAGAGACGGAGAAAGAGAGAGGGAGAGAAAGAGCATGAGATACATTTTAGGTTATCCTGGTTTATCGGTGCACTGTACTGTAAAGATTGCTGTTAAATATTTAAAATATTTATAAAAAAAAAATTATATATATATATGTGTATATATATATATACATATATATACACATATATATATATAATTTTTTTTTTATAAATATTTTATATATATATACATATATATATATATAGAGTTTATAATATAATAAAAATAATATATAGGAACATAATATAATAATAATAAATAATATATTAAACATAAATTGCTATTTTTATCTTAGGGTTAGGATCTACACATATCTGCATACAGTATACATTTTTAACTGCCACTTTTACATTTTTCTGTTTTAATTTTTAAATCATCTTCACTTATGGAAGATAAGTGAAGATAAAAACATGATAAACTGAATGTATACATTTTATTTTTATTCTCCACTCATTTTCTCCACTCATTTGTTATGTTTCAGTGCAACAGGACGATTTT
The DNA here is from genome assembly GCF_960531495.2 of Zeus faber. Lineage (NCBI taxonomy): Eukaryota > Metazoa > Chordata > Actinopteri > Zeiformes > Zeidae > Zeus > Zeus faber. Next base: position 9,479,595 of record NC_137196.1, on the reverse strand, counting down.
TCTGTTTTATTTTATACTTTATATTTTTCATTTTTTGTTTCCAATGCCAATAAAGCCCTTTGTTTTGTATCGAGAGAGAGAAACTGAGAGAGAGAGAGAGAGAGAGAGAGAGAGAGAGAGAGAGAGAGAGAGAATAAATAAGGAAATGGTGAGTGAGGGACTAAAGGAGAGTAAGGACAGAGATTGAGCAACAAAGTCGCCTCGATCCGGAGGCAGATGCCTGCCAGCGGAGGAGGAGGATGTTATTTAACTTCCGCTCCTCGGTTTGTTGAGGTTGCCCAGCGGGGGTCCGAAGCCGCTTTAAAGTTGAGCACGCCGCCCCGATCTCTCTCTCTCTCTCTCTCTCTCTCTCTCTCTCTCTCTCCCTCTCGGTCGCCTGGCGGTCCCTCTCTATGAAGGCGGAGGAAAACCAGACAAACCCTCCAGGAACGTACGCATGAAGACACACACACACACACACACTCCATCACTCGTAAAATCTCTTCCTGTCTTTCCCTCTTTTTCTCTCTTCTTTTTTTCCTTCCTTCCCTTTCCGTTCCTGTTTTGTTGTTTCCTTTCCTGGGGTATTTGAAAATTGGTTTATTCTATTAATGTCTGCGGCTTTCCGGTCTTTGCTTGTGTGTTTTTACTCAACCAGCGGGGGACACCGAACTCTCCTTCTCTGAAGTTGTACTTCAGGGCCTGGTATTAAGGGATAATATTGTCCCAAACAGTTTATTCCTGTACGACACACACACACAGACACAGACACACACAGACACAGACACACACACACACACACACACACACACACACACACACACACACACACACACACACACACACACACACACACACACACACACACACACACACACACACAAAGACACAGAGTGTGTGTGTGTGTGTATATATTTGTGTGTTCTTCAGTCATTCCTTAGTTATGCAAACACATCACTGTGCCATTATGTGCTGATTTTCTACTTGTGTTACGCTTATTCTCAGCGTCAGATATAAGCCCCGAACACAATTCCTAACACAGGATTATTTGGCTTTATCTGGGGCTGTGATTTTTTTTTTTTTCCTTTTTCTTTTTTCATTTTTCCCATTTCCTACAGGATTACATCGTTGTCCTGCGCTATCAGATGAAATATCGATCGCCCGCGGCAGAGGATGAGAATAAATTGACACCAAGCTCTGAGAAATCTTCCCCCAGAGTCGCTGTGTTTGGTCACAACATCGGAATCTGTGTCCGTGCTCTTCGTGACGCCGATCCCTGAGTTGGCACAAAAGCAAACAAACAAACAAATAAAAAATAAAATGTTCACTTTGGCATGTTATAATTGTCAATGTTGGGTCGTACAATAAAAACATGGGTCTGAAATTGAGTCGAAGGTTGTGCTAATGAGACAGAGGGAAGATAACGACCCAGTGTGACAAGCATGTGCATGTGTGTGTGTGCGCGTGCATGTGTTGTAGTGTGGTGTGCTGTGTGACAATTAAAGATTCTTCATTCATTCTTCATTCTTCAGTGGAAATACATTTCCCATGTATTTAATGAATTGAAATTCCACATTTTTTTATAAATTGTTATTTTTGTCAAACACTGATCTCACAATATTTTCAGCATGTATTTAAACTGATATACTGGTTTTCTGAAACATGAAATAAATTAAAAATGTATTTAGTTTCATTAAATTGAATCAAGACATTACCGATAACACAGAGATGGATAGATAGATAGATAGATAGATAGATAGATAGATAGACAGACAGACAGACAGACAGACAGATAGATAGATAGATAGAGCCCCTAAAATAAGCAATATATTTGAATTATATTTTTAATGGAAAAATGCCATGTGATAATGATATATTACAATTTGTCTACTGTAACATTTATATATATATGTGTGTGTACAATTACCATTATAGATTGTCATGGTATATTGGCAATTTTTAGAGGAATGCTTCCATATATTGAACTGTATTTTATTTTTTGTTTTTATTACGTTTCCTTACCTAATTGTGACGAAAAAAGTCTTCCAGAAAATGCAATTTAGTTTGACTGAGAAGATCAAAAATAACTGAATATTTGATATATTTGACAAACCGTGTCTCCATCATGTGACCGACATACACTGATACACTGAGGTATATAAAGTCTTATCTTGTGGGTGTATGTATGTATGTGTGTGTGTGTGTGTGTGTATGTGTGTCCATTTGTATTATATGTCTAATGACTCTCTCTCTCTCTCTCTCTCTCTCTCTCTCCCTTGCTCCCATTTTTTTCTCTCTCTCGACTCCAGGAGAAGAGAGATAAAAGTTACAGTAAATTAATTATTGGACTGAAGGGTTTTTCTGATTTGATATCCCTCCTCGGAATAATGAGTTTGCCCGAGCTGACCGTAGAAGAACAATGAAATAATGGAGTCTACTGCTTCTCTGTGCGTCAGTCTCTCTTCTACCTCCCCCCCCCCCCCCACTCTGCTTCTATTCTCTTACTATGTTGATGGCAACGTTGTCATAGCGATAGCGGAGGAGACATAGAGAACATGGCCCCTTTCTTGAGAGTTTTTTGCTACTATTTTTCCTGGATTATCAATTTATGGAAACTTGAGACAGTCAATTGTGTGTGTGCGTGTGCGTGTGCATGTGCGTGTGTGTGTGTGCACGCGCACGTGTGTGTGTGAATAACCCGCTTTATGTAATGTATGTTATGAAATTGTGATAAAACACACTCCAGGTTTTCCATTTTTTATATTAAACCTACTCCACCTCTCAACATTCTCTTTCTCTCAGTGCTTTCTGTGTTGTGCCCTTTCACCGGTCCGTGTCAAAATGGCCAGACCTCTAATGTGTTTTTAACTTTCACTTCCGTCCACTTTCGTCTTTTCTCAGTCAGTCTTTTGAGGAAGTTATTTTTCCTTCGCTCCCCGGGTGGAGAGATCAGCACGGATGAAATCCTGTTAGGCAGCGGAAGAGCTGACCTACCCCTGCTCTCAATGGCTTCCCTTTTATTTTTGGACAAGGTTTTTGTCTGTGTGTTGTCAATGTATGTGTGTGTGTGCGTGCGTGCGTGCATGTGTGTGTTTTTGAGTATTGGTGTGGAGGTAGTAGAGAAAGGTTAGCTAAGAAAGCATCACACGCCAAGATAAGATGGCTCATGGCTTATATGGACCTTAAAATCAATATGTAAAGAAAGGCTGTTGCTTTCCTGATCCTCTAACTAGCCTCCCTGAATCTGAATGACAAGATTTCCTGCCCCTGAATCAGAATGACAATACTCTGGACAATACTCTCAATGGAGAGAAAGTAAGCTAGCTTGTAATCTACTTCCAATCCCTCCAAAAAGCAGATTTACTTTCCTGGATTAGAAGTGGATGGAAGAAGTCTAATATAGATATGAAATTCTGGAAGGAACCGCACAACTCACGGGCCACTGGCCAAATTGCGCCCCAACCCCCAAAATATGTTAATAATGGTGACACCCTTGGCTCAACACCATTTGATAACATCACCGCGCAGGGCTGGGAAAGCTGAAAGCATTCCACAAACAGGTTGTTTATGTTACACATTATGAAAGAAAAATGTGGATTTGTTTGGGAAAGACCCGGTTTGACTGAAAGAGTGTCAAAGGTTGTAGGAGTCAATGAAAGATTATGCTGTGTCCTGTGTAAACAACATATTTTTTATCATCTTGAATGGTGGCAACTGGTGAGTTGAATGAGGTATTGTGACAAACCAATAAGCTGTAGCTTATGCCTGAGAATTCCGGCCAATTTGATTGAAAACAAGATTCAAGATTCAAGATTCAAGAGGTTTATTTGTCACATACAAATACATACTTTCATACATATATGCAGTGAAATGTAATGCAACACAATATGTCACGCACATTACCAAGGACAGTTCTCAAACACACTGACACAACATAGCTTTAAGAGGTATTTTCTGTTATGAGGCTTTCATTCATTCATTTATTCATTAATTTATCCATAAGAGCTATACCTTAGTCCATCATGAACTGCAACATGCTAGTGTCACATATTTATAGTTTAGTTGAGCGCCACCTATTTTCTCATAAAATTTGGAAAATTAAAAGTCAGAGTATGACACAAACACACACCGGGGAAGTGGAAGAGGACTGGTCTGTAGAGGGGGAAAGTATTAACTCCAGATTGAATTGGAGGGATTGCATTCAGATGGGCACAAAGCACTAACTCACTCTAACTGAATAATAAAAATAAAGAAATCGCTGTGCCTACACCAACATAACTTAGCCATGAGCTTCACCGGAGTCTGGGTTTACTCGATCACAGTTCCCTCGGTCATTGTGGTTTGGCTCCGGTGGGTGCGGTCTCGTCTCGTCTTTTGCTGTGAGTACTGTCGCGGATCCTCCAATACGATCGTGTCCCGAACAGCGGGATGCAGGGATAGATGTTCCACCAGGATCTTGGTGTGTGGTAGTTTGGTGGCTTGTCAGCAGATTTTGGGGAATGGGCACGCTTGGTCAAACCCAGGAATGGTGGAAAGGTATTATTAAAACAAGGGTTTATCAGCAAAGTTTGACGGAAGGTCCGGCGTGAGGACTACTCAGAACCAGAGGAGATAGAAGGCGGAAAGGTTTTCAATTTATAAACGTGTACCTGAGGATCTCTGCGACTTGGCAGTCACAGTGCAAAAAAATATATATATAAAAAAAAAAAAAAAGAAAAGGAAAGGCTGTGCGACAACAAACCAGGTAAAGTAAGGTACCTATATAACAAGGTGGTCAGAGAATTTCTGGAGAGGAAGAGAACTGGGGAGACGATCGTGTCTCAATGTTTTATGTCCATCGAGGGGATGGAACCGGTCGGTTGTCGCAAGGTTTCCCATCGGTCTGTCATGGAGGGAAGCGTTCCCCTTTTTATGTAGGTGATTTCAAGCTCTCTGTTCTACTGAGTTCTCCGTCTCGTTTTATCATTTAATACATTACATGTATGTAATGTTATAAAACGCAATACATTCATGTTTGTCAAAGAAAATGCTGTAATAAAAGAAGATAAAATCACATGTAAATAAATCTTCAGTTCGGTCAGTGGCCAAGTCAAGTTCACCAAATGGAGCACAGTTATACCATATTTCATCATTACATTTCTTGTTTTGTAATTTTTTGTCCCTCAAATTCGAGAGCTAGTATCTTTCATTACAAAAACACCTAAGAGAAAACATTATGGTGGTAACACATAAATTTAGACATTAAGTTCAGTCCAATCTTGTTCTTAGGAAAATACAAAGTTTCAAGAAATAGACCCCAGTCAATGAACTGACCGTTTGCGCTGGGTTCCCTGCTGTTTTACAGCACTGGGTGTAATGAGGTGTGATTGGAGAACAAAGCGAGGAGTTGAATGTGCTCACTCCTATAGTCTTTTCGGTGCCATCTGATAATTGTCTTGGCCTTTGACCTCTGTTGTCTTAATATTCTTGCAGTGTCACGGGGGTTCGGATGAAAGGAAGCGTATCGTCTTTAAGGTCTTTGTTACACGAGCGATGCAAAGGTGGCACAAAAGCTGAAGCAGCAAAATGCCAAAATGAATCACGAAAGGTCTTCCCTGGCAGGTATTACCCACTGCCATGACATGAACCCCTCACAGGGAGCTGCAGTACTTGAATGACCTCGTACAAGACCTGTTGAAATAAAAAAAACCATTTCAGAATAAGGATTTGCTGATGACATAAAGTCTCTGAATCAAACACTGCCGCTCATGAAGGTGATGCTAACAGATTCACCTCCCAAATACCAGCCTGTACAGTACTGTATATTGAATGACATTGTGCTTACAGTCAAGAGTGAACAAGCAGGTCTCTTGTCTGTTTCATATTCGACCTTCATGAAAGGCCTTGCTACACATTATGAAAAACCCTCAGATTCTGCCGCCTATTTGATGATCCTGACAGTAAGGTTTTTCACAGTGGACAGACAGTCAGGCCCCGATTGTTGGAGTGTTTACGGGCTACTGGCTCAATATTTCTGACATCCCTACCCCATTCTGATGAGATTGGGCTTTGATCATGTTATTCAGATTGTTTTGTTCAATTTGTTGTGCTACTGTAGGAAACACTTGGAGAGGGCAGCTGGAACATCACAGGGCCCAAGCAGTTCCATGATTGGGGTGTGGCTGACCCATGCAGGGACCCTGTCGGGTCCGTGCTCGGATCCTGGCTGTAATGATATCCCCCTTGTTGATATAATTCACGTGCCGGCGCCTGGGAATGCACCCGGGCTGCATTTGTGGAAATGCAGCTGCAGTGCTTTATCTGTCCACTGGGGGAAGCAGTGGTTCAAAAGGTAAAGCAACTTGCGTATACGGGATAATGTTGCGTTTGTTTAATGAAAAGTATACATGTTTTGGAATGGAACATATGTTCTGTACATCTAAAAGAATCAATATATACATCTCTGAGTTTAAAGAACGAATAGTTTGAAAGAATAAATGAATCAGTTATGTTTTTTTGTAGATGTATTCAATTGAATTAAACTAATGAAAACACAGTGTGTAACTGTGTGTAACAGGTGTTTATTTTACATATATCGCCACAACTCGCCATAAGGTGCGTTTTCACACTGCAGGAACTTTTTCATTGTTCTAATGACTTTTTGGAGGAACCGTCCCTTTTATTGTGTCTGCACTGCAGGAACTACTGTAGGAACGATTGTTGTTCTTCGAGCAACTTATTTAGCTCCTACTCCAGGGCAGGGACTGATCGGCACAAGAGGAACCTTTAGTAATGGAAGTGCCGGTGATTGGTCCAGACCTAAGACCACGGTCCCTCAGACTGAGTCCACCCTGTCGAGTCGCATTGCTTTGGGTGGGGAGCAGCGTATACTCAGCAGTAATAAAAAATATGACAAATAGTATAGTATAGTTTTTTTTTTAATTGTCGATACAGTATATTAATTTAATTTTACAATGTTAATTGAATGAAACAGCAAATCCCCAAGCGAGCGAGCCCGTGCTTTGCGAAAGTGGGAAAAAACTTTAAAATTATATCTTGTAGATCTAATATGAGTGAAGATTCAGCAACTGGATTAATTATTTCTCGCCTCAAATTTGTTCAGAAACACATTTTAGTGGATTGATAAGGTCAAATCAGTGAAATTTAAGGAGTAAATACAATACAGATCTTGTGCTGAAACCCTGTTGGATGACTTCACATCAGCGTCACCACATTTGAGACAAATAGAGGGGGAATACATATGTAATATAATTATAATTAACAATTAACACAGTATATGATATCTGTGTTATATAATTATGTTATATATAAAACAGTATTATTTAATACATATACTTTATTATATATTAATTATATATATATATACTGTATATATAGTATATATTATTATATATAACATAATAAAGATGTTGCACACACACACACACACACATACATACAGACACATACACACACACACACCTATATGTATATTTATATATATATATCTATATATATCTATATAATTATTTCAGGTCTACACAAAGTTCTAAGACTGGTTGTGCAGAATCAAGTAGGGCATACTGGAAAGTGAAACGTAAAATAATAGTGTCCCATTCTCATCTGGTTCCATACTGCGCTTGAATGAAATAAAATATAAAAATAAAAATCATTCCTCTGTGTTCTCTGTGACAATGAAATGACCTTGAGACAATGAATGACAAACAACAATAACAACAAATAGCAGGGTTAGCATTGAGGTGAAATGTACATAACAGCAGTGTAGGGTTTATATTTGAGTTACCATATTTCCTCAAATATAAACAGTTACTCAAATAAAAAATGGGCCTCTAATAAATGCCAGGGGTGTGGTCAACATAAACAAATAAAGGCCTAAGCCCTACCTCAGATTACCACCAGGGTTAGGGGAAAATCCAAGGATGAACTACTGATGCCTGTTATATAGCATGTATACAGTATGCTGGTTAAGCATAATGTACATTTCCGCTGCTTTACTGTAAATTGATAAATTCATGGATACAATCATGCTATCTTCAACACTTTGTTGTCTTCAACTCATTGTGCGAGAGGTAAACCTAACTCTGAGAATAAGAGCAGGGTTTTATTTTGTCCTACAGTGTGCCGTGTGCACACCTTATAGTGTAAGTTATTATTGTTTATTACTACTACTCTATGGAAATGATAATTTTAACTATATTATTAGTATCTATCCATCGCTGTTGCTTTTCAGAACGACAACTAATGCAGGCACACACACACAAGTGTAATTGACCATCTGTGCATTATGACTATTGATTGTATGAGATCGTTTTTATCTGTATTGCTGTATCACCCTTTATTTTTCATCACGTGTTATTGCTGTTTTACCGATTGCTTCCTACTTTCTTTCTTTTTTTAAATCATTTCTACCGGAGCCTCCCAGTCGACAACTTTCAGTACTTGTCTCTAATTGCCGCAGTACACACTTTTGAGTGACTACCAAAGCAGATGATCATTGTGTGACCCAACAGGTCTGGAAGCCCTCACACCTAACCCATACATATGCAATCGCAACGATCAAATATCCAGTTTACTATCATTTGGCGATTTATTTAATAGTTGGCAACTAATCCGTGAAGTAAACCATGGAGTTTAAACTGTATCAACAGCAAAACATACACAAAGAGTGTTCAGAAGGACCCATATACTGTTTAGTCTCTTTAACGTTTGTACAAATTATTATTATATCCCTGGTGTTGATTTTACTAGATCGACTTTTATTGAATGATTATTAAATTATATGCCATTGTGCCACAACACTGTCTGTCTTTCCATTCAGTATGACACTGCATTGTTGTGGCCCACGACTAATTAAGATGTCCACTATCAAGTTGATTCACTGTCATTATTGTCTGCATTTTATTTTGTCTGTCCTTTAGGTAAATACTTTCATATACTTATACCACACTACTTCTTTCCATTTTAGTAGTTATATTTTGTTTAAAATTGAAGTGTTTAAATACTCTTTAAATTCTGTCTTTAAATGCTTTTTTAAAATGTTTTATTTTAATCACTACTATACCCTTATTTTACGTATTATGTAAAGTTGAGTTGGTTCTGAGACTAAGAATCTCATTACTGGTAATGATGCTTGCATTGTTATCAAGTATTTGACAAAAAACTTGAAACTCTAATTACATAGACCTAGTTTGAGTTCTCTCATGACATAGCTATTGAACTTTTTTATTAAAACAATCTACATTAAAAAAACAGCTCCCATTTTGAAATTATGTAGATTAAAATAAAACACTAGACTTGTACTCATTTATATGAGAAAAAAACAATTGAACCTTGAAAGATGACCTCTGGTCAGGGTTCAAAGGACAATATCTTAGGTAATGGGTAAGGGTAAGGGGTGAACATCTGAAATCTCTCGGAAATGTGATTGGGTTTTTTGTGAAGTTATTGCCATATCATTGTGACACACTGCAATTGAATAAATAATAATGAAATTAAACACGCCCTGTCAGGACACATGAGAAGGAGGGGGAATTCCAGCCGAATGGCAGGCGGCTGGCAGCCTGGCGGTTGGCTGGAAGTTGGCTGGAGTTAGTTAGTTAGTTAGGCCTTTGTATTCCTTTCGGGACATAGGCCATTGATGATCGCCTCCACCCTCGTCTGTCTTGGTCCATCTTCTCCAGCTGTTGCCACGTCAGCCCCTCCTTCTTGAACTCTTGCTCTGTGCTTCTTCTCCAGGTGTTCTTGGGATGACGTCTCCCCCGTTTGCCCTGTGGGTTCCATGTCAGTGCCTGTTTGGTTATTGCTGTTTTGTCTCTTCTCAGTGTGTGACCAATCCAGATCCGCTTTCTCTTTTTCATCTGTACTTCTATTGGTTCCTGGTTGGTGCGTTCCCACAGGTTGATGTTGTTAATTGTGTTTGGCCAGAAGATCCCAAAGATGCGTCTTAGGCAGTGGTTCATGAATGTCTGCAACTTGCTTATGATGGTAGTGGTGTTCTTCCATGTTTCGGATCTGTACAGCAGTACAGATTTGACGTTGGAGTTGAAGATGTTTTTTGCCTTCCATATCTTGATTAGGATGTTGAATGCTGCTCTAGCTTTTCCAATTCTCGACTTTATGTCTTCCTCTGACCCTCCATCCACAGCTATCATACCTCCCAGGTAGATAAATTTGTTGACCTCTTCGAGAGAGTGGCCCTCGAGTGTTATGGAATTCATGCTATTGTTGTTAATCCGCATGATTTTGGTTTTTGGCCCATTTATTTTGAGTCCAAGCACAGCTGCTTGTCTTGTTGTCTTGTCCTGCATCTGTTGGTGTGTATGTGAGAGCAGTGCGATGTCATCCGCAAAGTCAAGATCGTCAAGGCGTTCTGTCAGACTCCACTGGATGCCATTCTTTTTATTGCTGGTTGTTTGTTTCATGATCCAGTCGATACATAGGAGGAAGAGGAACGGAGAGAGGAGGCAGCCCTGTCTCACACCAGTGAGCACTTCGATCTTTTCATGTGCAGATCCCTGGTGGAGCACTTGACATTGCATACCCTGGTATGTGTTCTTGATGATGTTTACATATTTCGGAGGGATACCATAGTGAGCCATGAGCTTCCACAGCAACACCCGGTCTACGCTGTCAAATGCCTTTTCAAAGTCAATGAAATTGACAAAGACAGGGGTCTTCCAATCTATGGACTGCTCGATAATGATCCTGAGGGTGGCAATTTGGTTACTGCAGGATCATCCGTTCCGGAAACCAGCCTGGTTCGCTCTCAGTCTTTCATCAGCCCCCTTCCGCAGCCTCTCCAAGATAATGCGATTAAACACTTTGCCGGATGTTGATAGCAGCATGATCCCTCTGTAGTTGTTAAACTCCCTGTGGTCTCCTTTATTGGGTACAATTACAATGAGGCCGTCCTTCCAGCTGGTGAAGCATGGTCGTTGAGGTTTCAAGAGCAGCTTGTAAGGCCTCTGCAGAGATCTCGTCTGGCCCTTCCGCCTTGCCATGGCGCAATCCCTTTATTGCCTTCTTTACTTTAGATCTTGTTGGGGGATGGCAGCTTACCTCCAGCATCTGAGCAGCGGGTGGGATCTCTACCTTGTGGTCAAGGGGAGATCCTTTATGTTGTTCTTTGAGGCTGTGACCTCCGCTTGCTGTGCCAAGTCTTCAATGTAATTTCTTTTGTCGCGTTAGGCGCTTTTTTTCACCTCCTTGTTTGCAGCTTCATAATCTCTATGGGCTGCCACCTTTTGTGCTCGTGTTTTGCAGTTGTTTTTTGTGTGTTTTTTTTACCGTCCTCTCTTCTATTCTTTTCAGTATTTCTGTTGACAACCACGGCTTGTGGTTTGTTTTTTTCCTCCCCAACACTTCTGAACAGGTCTCCTTCCATATGTTTTTCAGGCATTTCCAACGCTCCTCCATTGGTGTTTGAGCATCTTCTTTCAGGGCTTGGAACCTGTTCTGTAGGGTGGTTTGGTACAGTTCAGTTGTTCCTATGTCCTGGAAGAGTTGGATGTTGAATTTGACTCTGTTGTCACAGGGGTTGTTGCAGCGTTTCAGCTTCAGTTGTATTTTAGCTGTCAGTGGGTGGTGGTCTGAACCGGTGTTTGCTCCCCTCTTCACTCGAACATCTAGGAGAGAGCGTCTAAACTTCCTGTTTTATGCATATGTGGTCGATCTGGTTTTCAGTAGTGTGGTCAGGTGATACCCAAGTGGCTTTGTGGGTGGGTTTATGGGGAAAGAGTGTTCCTCCTATGACCAGGTTGTTGTCTGCACAGACATCAGCAAAGATCTCTCCGTCCTCATTCATGGTGCCAATTCCTTGCTTTCCCATGACCAGATGGTATCCACTGTTGTCCATTCCCACCTTTGCATTCATGTCTCCCATGAACACAATGATGTCTCTTGCTGGTCTGGTCTGGAGTATCTGTTGCAGTTGATTGTAGAAGTTGTCCTTTGATTCCTCATCGGCATTGTTGGTGGGTGCATAGTATGACTTGAAGCTTGATTCTTTTCTGTGTGGTTTGGAATCGCGCAGTGATGATTCTGGAGTTGATTGGCTCCCAACTGAACTGGTGAGGGACCTCTGTGCTTCTTTGGAGAGCATAAATGCTACTCCCTCCGTGTGTGGTGCCTTATCATCCAGATGTCCAGAGTATAATATAGACTCACCGGTTGCCAGTCTGACTTCTCCTGTCTGTATCCATCTGGTTTCACACAGACCGAGGACAGAGATCTTGTACCTCCTCATCATTTTCCCTACTTGGTATATGGTCCTGATATTCCAGGTTGTGATGTTAGTAGGTTGCCTAGAGGATAGAAGATTCTGCCACCCTCTCCATATGGTTCTCAGTATGGGGATGGAACCTCAGGAGGTAGAGTTGGTCGTCTAGTAATCTAAAGGTTGCTGGTTCGATCCCAGGCTCCTCCTGCTAGCATGCTGTAGTGTCCTTGAGCAAGACACTTAACCCCTAGTTGCTCCTGATGGCTGCGTCCGTCGGTATTTGAATAATTGTAAGTCGCTTTGGATAAAAGCGTGTGCTAAATGCAATGCGCCTTCATAGTCTCTTCGGCATGTCTGCCTGAAGAGTCTTCTTCTCCAAGGCTTCTGGGTTTTTTACTCATCATAAATGTTTCTGTAATCATTTATATCTACGTCACAGGGGATCGGCCCATGCGCTTCACCAGAGCCCTGTTGGTCAGCATTACCTGTTTCCACCTCTCACGATGAGGACGTAGGGATGGGCTTTGAGAGGTAAGTTGGCTTGAAGCTGGTTGCAATTTGGCTGTCAACCGGTTGGGATAGCCCTCTTCAAGTGGCTCCTACTGTATGTCTGGGCAGTTCACAGCTCCATTTGTCGAAAGTGTTCAGTTAATCTGTCAGCAGAACTATGTTTTCAGACAAAGGCTACAACGAACGTACAGAGTGCGTTCTGGTGCTATTGTTAGCAACACAGCACTAGCACAACATAGAAGCTGACTGGCGTTTCCTTAAAGTTGATCTACTGTGAAAAACTCACTTTTTCAGTGCTTGGGTTTCTGGTGGGCTTACTTACACACAAACTGTCAATAAGACAGAACACTCAGTTTTTTTCTGGGCTGCTTTTGTCAGAAAAGATGTCCTGAAATGAGGCCATCAGATTTTTGTACCCTTCGTACGTCACAGGGTCCACATTAGAATTACAATCACCCCCAAGATACCAACTGTCCGTGAACGAACTGCAGACAATGGAAATGTAGTATTTCAAAAATAATTCTGCTGTGTGTTTCTTTTTTACAAAAAAGTATGCGGTAGATAGACTGTAGGCTTCAAACAAAAGGATAAAAAAAGTGTTTTTATTGTAGATGTATTTATTAATTTATTAATTTAATTTAATTTAATAATTTGACGTTTACATGAAACAAAAAATCCCCGCGTGCGAGAGTCCCGGTGTGTCGTGGTGCAGTGTCCGTGTCTCCCACAAGCTTGGAGCACAGCGATGAAAGTCGGAACTAACTTTTAAATAAGGCCTTGTAGATCTAATATGAGTGAAGATTCAGCAACTGGATTGCTTATTTCTGACCTCAAATTTGTTCAGAAACAAATTTGGTGGACTGATAGGGTGAAATTAGTGAAAGTCACAGACTTAATACAATGAAACCCGGAAGCCATGCTCAAACACCATTGGCTTACAGAACTCAGGCTTCGGGAAGATGGCTTCCTCCACAAAAAAACAGCCTGTTTTGGAACAGGAGGGTTATAGAGGTATGTTACTGTTGAACTGGAGCTTATGTAACAGGGAGACAATGTAAATAATGCTTTGGGCTTAGGTATGCTTCCTAATCAATCAGTCAATCCATTGACAAAGCTTTCTAGCTGTAACTATTGAGGAGGTATGAAAAAAACAATTGACTCATCCACATTGAGCAAAGATTTACCTCATCATGTTCATGTGGCTAGACCTTGAACCTTGAAAGATCCATAGATGGCTGGAATGGCTACAGTTTATAAAATTCCTTGCCAGGATCTATATATATGTATTTACTATGGAGAAGACCTAACGTCAGAATCATCTTGAGAGTGCGGTATATAGCTTTAAAGATAAAAAAAATAAATAAATCCAATAAATTTCAATTTCATGGCCATGGACAATAATCATTGATTTTTCCTCCTCGTGTTTATCAGATTTTTCAAAGGGAGAAAATATTTCGCCTGGGAGGAATCGGCTTTAGATGGCCCAAGAAAAGGCATAAAAGGAAATGAGAAATCTCAAGATTCTCTCGTCAGCGGATTCTGATTCAGCTGCGATGTTTTAAATCCACTGAGCCTATACTAGCGTAAAAAAAGTGAGCTTTGATTCAAATTGATAAGGATTGGAGATAAACAAATATAATTAAATACCGAGGATTAACATCACGCATGCATTAGCCATGTAAATACTCTGATAGCCATGTACACAATTGAGTTATTGTTTTTTTTGGTATGTAAGGAAGGTAATGCTGCCACTGGATTAGAGTATCCATTATGAAAAACACACAGATATCATTGAAATATTCTGTTTACAAAAAGGCTTTTATTTTGCATCGTATTTTCAAACTACTGAGGCTGTTCGGCATCCTTTCAATGGTGCGCATCATCTTTAAAAACCCCACGATAATGACCTGCGGTAATAATAACAGACAAAAAAAACCTAATCCTAATAATATTATATCAAATAATAATGAGAATCGCACCTTTGGAAAGAAAATAAAATGTGGAGTATGGGTGAGCACTTCATAAATGAACATTCCATTGCTTCAAACTGAGTTTCTCAACGCAAACTCAATTTGTTGATTTAGAATTGTGACTCCACTTGTGTGTGTGTCACCGTGCAAAGAAGTTCCACTGGACAAACACATCCAGGAGCTCTGGTATTTTTTTACATTCCGAGGCAACCTAATCGTGGGCAATCGTGACCACGTTCTTCGGTGACCGTGATTCCCTCGCTGCACAGCAGGCGGCTGAAGCTATCCTCTCGATAATAGCCTGCCGTAAGTGGCACGCTTCATACTAAATCCATGTTAATCCACTGTTGGAGCTCCACTGGCCACGTCATCCGCATGTGGTGTTCATGTAGCCGGGCGGCAGTTTGGGTTTCAACTGCATGTGGCTACGTGAGCCGTTTCCATAGAAAATAAGACGAGATAAAACTACATAGAAATGTTTTTGTGAAGAGTGCAATCAATTTAAATGTGTTTTATATGAGCCTAAATTGTACCAGAGACCTAGAGCTGTTGTCAGATTTGCTTGTTTGATCAAGACTGGTTTTAAATACAAAGAACAAACATATATGTGATACATAGAAGTAATGCAACAAAGTACAAACACATTCCACTGACCAATTTCAACAATTACAGTTGTAGCTCACATTTCAATTATATTAAATTATTGAAAATTTTTTATTATGCAAAACTCACTTTTCAGTGCTTGTGCATCCTACATTTGGTTCTCTGATGGGCCTACAAACATACAAACTGACTGAGTTGTGAAATAAGACAACTCAGTCACTTTTTTGTGAGTTGTCTATTTCAGAAAACATGAAACGAACTGCTCACATTTGCAGCCAACTCCTACAGTATTACAGTAATTGAAGTATTTTAAGTAACTCAACAAAAAAACATTTTAAAAGAAAGAGGAATTAATACCAACTGTGGAAATGTAAGTATTTAAAAACCAATTCTGCTATGTGTTTCTTTCAAAAAAATAAAAAATAAAAAAGTATGCAGAAGATAGACTGAAGGCTGCGGCACACGATGCACTGTACGTTTCTCCAAACAAAACCAATAAAAACGGTGTGTTTTTATTTGAGATGTATTTTTTTTAATCTATTTGATTTTATTTTCCGACGTTTACATGAAACGGAAAATCCCCGCTTCTGGTACATCGGGGTACATCGCGGTGCGTCGTGGTGCGTCATGGTGTCCGTGTTTCCCACAAACTGGGAGCAGGCAACGAAAGTCGGAACTAGCTTTTAAATAAGGCCCCGTAAATCTATATGAGTGAAGATTCAGCAACTGGATTGCTTATTTCTCACGTAAAATTTGTTCAGACACAGATTTTGGTGGACTGATAAGGTGAAATCAGTTAAAGTTATGGAGTAAATATGTTGAAACCTGGAAGTCATGCTCAAAAGCCATTGGCTCTGGCCAACTCGGGCCTTGGGAGGGTGGCTCCTCCCACAAAAAAACATCCCGTTTTGGAATAAGGTGGTATGGAGGTATGTTAGAATGGCTCTCATGCATAATCTGAGTGGTATTTTCAGCAAAAAAATTCAAAAACATGTTTTGGTGACGTCAGAGACCTATATTAACTAGTGTAAATAGGCGCATCATAGGTCCCCTTTAAAAGTTATTTATGGCAGACTACTATAAAAACATTTTTTAATAGCTTTTTATCACAAAGCAGAAATCACAAAGATTGTTTTATATTTTTCACACAATATCTAATACAAGCACTGGTGGTATTTCATAGTTATTATCAAACTATTTGTTAACTGTTGGTTCCAATACTCCTCCTCTCTTTATAACATAGACACATCTGGGACCGTCTCAGTAGCGTGAGGGCCACCCCTGGAAACTACTCCCCCCCCCATCAATGTATGTCAAATGGATGTATGTACAAATGTATGTCCTGTCATTGGATAGTTTCTCAAACTGGCGCAGAGTGGAATGAAAACTTAACTTTTTTATTATATTACTTATTATATATACATTTATTATATATATTAAAAAGCCCCGTGTGTCCCGTAGATCGGCACACACACCCACAAACAGATCAGATAGTGAGGTTTTGTGCCAGAGAATCCAAACTCATGGTAAGTTAAAACATGACTAGTGACTGATATTATATCCTAGCTCCTAATTTTATCTGTGATCTCTCTAGAACTAACATTTTCAATTATTAAATGTGTTTGTGTTTTTATTTTATTTTATTTTATTTTATTTTATTTTATATTTATTTTATCTCTTTCCTTATTTATTTGTTAATATCTGTTGGGTGCTTTGCTGAAAAAGAACTGTTGTGCTCAGGCAACCTCCCCTGGAAAAATAATCTTGAAAAAAAAAGTTTTAATTTCGTTTACATTGAGCTGCTTCACAGGGACATCTTGGGAGAGCAATTTATCTTGGTCGGTTAATCTTTGTTAATGTCAAAAGAGATGTTGAAAACTTACTATCCTTAATAACCTCCTTCTCCTCAAAGGAGCAGAGACCCAGATCGGGGGGTGGGACCAGAGGCAATTCCAGAGTCTGAGGGGCCCCAGGCAGAAAAACCCATCTTCCATTTTTGTCACTAATGCTGTGAACCTTTGACTGTTCATTGCCATTATATTCCCTATTAAATATTCACACATCAAAAAGCAACAAGACTTTTAATAGTTTTGTTTTCAGTTTGTTCACAGTAAGAACAACAGTAAAGTTCTTCCTCCTCTTTGTTTCTTTTTCTAGATTCTTGGGTGTCCCAAGCCAAGTAGTCAACTCCCTTGCTTGTCCGTACGCTTCGCCTCCTAGCAAGAGGGCCCTTTTCAGAATCAGAATCAGTGCATTTCACATACAATGTATAACACATAATATAGAATAATAACATAACAAGTGCAATAAACAGATTAAACGTATGCACATTTCAACTAGAATTATTTACACTATTCTCACATTTTAATGCCAGAGTATACAAAAGTATTGCACAGTTGAGTTATTGTACAAATTTATTATTTCGAGTCTCTTTGCTCAGAGTGTCAGTCTGAGGGAGGAGTGAATGGTTTGATGGCCACAGGCAGGAAAGACTTCCTGTGGCGCTCTGTGGTGCATCTTGGTGGAATTAATCTTGCCTTCTGGGGCTCCTGGGGGGACTGCTTGCCGTTGTGGGTGTGGGTTGGGGTGTGGGGGGCGGCTGTTGGCCTTTTGCTTCTGCGGCATGGCTTCACTGCGGCGGGTGACCCGGGTGCTGGGGGTGGCGGAGGGCCTGTATACCTGGCAGCCTGGCGGCCTCACCGGGGGGGGGGTAACATTGAGGTGCCCCAGGCTGGGCACACGCTGCTACGTGTATGGGCACTTGGCACTCCCGCCGGACGGGGCATCTGGTCGGCTGTGGTGGGGCGCGCCTCCCCCTTGTGCGGGGCGTGGGTGGGTATGGGGCTGCGGAGTTGGGGGGGGCTTCAGGGCCCCTTCCGGTGCTTGGAGGGGCCGCGACATATTACTGACCTTCTACACCAGTACCAATGGGGATAAGTCATGTACACTCACCGGTGGACATCTAACACACACACACACACACACACACACACACACACACACACACACACACACACACACACACACACACACACACACACACAGACACACACACACACACACACACACACACACACACACACACACACACACACACACCACCACACTTGCTTCAAGTGCACCCCAGCACCCTCCTGGTTGCATTCCTCTCCTTTCCTCCCTCATTTACTGCCATAATAATGACAGGAAGAGGCCACGTGACCAGTTGTAGTTCCAGTTTTCCTGGACCTAATTCACTGTTTTTCAATACATGTTGTCATCCAATGTTCATGTTTTTGTGTAAATGAGGTTTCTATGTTTATTTGTCTCACCGTGGTGATTCTCCTCCTCTTGGAGTAGTGATCAGCTGTGTATAGACCCAAACATGATAAATAGTTCTCCAAAGAGGGAGGTTGGTGGTGGCTCTCGATAACCAGAAACTGTGCTCTTATCATTCTACAGGTCGTCCACAGGACAGCATTATTGCAGCAGTTGTTGATGATTAAAGAATTAATAAAGAGTTGCATTGCAGGTTGAGAACTTGAACTCCACTTGCAGACTAACTCTGTCCTGAATGCAATGGCATACAAATACTATGGTATGCCCAGCATTCTGACAGCACAGGTAACATTTTTTTTTTTTTATCTTGCACTCAATGTACTTCTATGCTTGACTATGGAGTGGGTGGGAGACATTGTCCAAGATGACACGTAACTTGGACAGTATCCTCTTCTCTGACACTGCCACCAGAGAGTCCAGCTCCACTCCCACAACGTCACTGGCATGCGGATCAGTTTGTTCGGTCTGTTGGCATCCGCTCAACCTTCCCTCAACCTTCTGCTCCAGCACACCACAAAAAACTTGATAGCATTGGCCACCACATCCTCAGCATTGTCTGGCAGATGTTCAGGGACCTCAGCCTCCTCAGGAAATAGAGATGGCTCTGGCCCTTCTTGTAGAGGGCTTCATTGTTCTTAGCCCAGTCCAGTTTGTTGTCCATGTACACTCCCAGGTACTTGTAGTCCTCCACAATGTCCACACTGATCCCCTGGAAGGAAACCAGGGTCACCAGTGCCTTGGCCCTCCTCAGATCCACAAGCATCTCCTTTGTCTTTGTCACATTGAGCTGCAGATGGTTCTGCTCACACCATGTGACAAAGTTACCCACCACAGCCCTCTACCCAGCCTCCTCACCTTGCTGATATATCCAGCTATAGCAGAGTAATCAGAAAACTTCTGAAGATGGCAGGACTCTGTGTGGTAATTGAAGTTGGTGTAGAGGGTGAAGAGGAAGGGAGACAGGACTGTCCCCTGCGGGGCACCAGTGTTACTAACCACTCTGTCCGACACACAGCATTGCAAGCACACGTACTGTGGTCGGCCAATCGGGTAGTTGACTAGCTTTTCACCCAGTAGAGCTGGCCGGATGGTGTTGAAAGTGCTGGAGGAGTCAAAAAAACATGACCCTCACTGTTGAGGGCATTTAAAAATCCTCAACTCCCAGTCTAAAGGGCCTTTGCATTCAGATTGGCCTTGATGTCCTTTGTTGCCCATGGCTTGTCATTTGAATAACAATGCTCACGCAGAAGTTGATGTTATCTATGATGCACTCTGTAAAACCATCAATGTCCTCCCCATTTGGCTCACAGAGCGCATGCCGGCCTGTCACCTCAAAACAGCCCTGTAGTGTCTTATAGGCCTCCTCCGACCATCTCCTCACTGTCCTTGTTGTCGCAGGCTGACTTTTCACCAGAGGCACGTAGCAGGGGTTGAGGAGCATCGGGTTGTGGTTTGATCTACCTGGGGGGGAGGGAAGAAGGGCTGTATGCATCCTTGACTTTAGCATACAGCAAGTCCAGGGTCCTCTCCTCTGTGGTTGGACAGCTCACATACCGGGTAAAGTTTTGCAGGGTTTTTACCATGGTGACGTGGTTGAAGTCACCCGAAATTGTGATGAGGGCACCTGGGTGTTGAGTCTGGAGTCAAACTATGCCGGTGTGAATGATGCTACACGCGGATGTCAAGTTGGCAGAGGGGGGATGTAAACAGCCACCACAATGGCATGTGAAATTTTCCTGGGTAAATAATATGGCCAAAGTCCCATGGCAAAAACTTCAATGTCAGGGCAGCAAATAGGTTCCTTAATTGTAAAATAACCAGGATTGCACCATCTGTTGTTAACTAGAACAGTAAGCCCCCCGCCTTTACACTTTCCGCTCTTTGTGCAATCCCTGCTGACCCGAATGGTCTGAAAGCCATCATTGGAAACATTGTGGTCAGGTATATCGTGGTGCAGCCATGTTTCAATACTCCTGGAACTCCCATTGTCTACTGGCTACCGCCGTCATCTCATCCAGCTTATTCGCCATTGATCTCACGTTGCCCATGATGAGAGAGGGATAATAGCACGATTTGGTCCTTTTATTACTCCTTTGCTCTTTATCCTTTGTTTTTGTTGTTGTTTTAAAATGCGGCCCCCAAAAATGGAAAAGAAAAGAAAACGCCTGATTAAACAGATTGTTTTAAGAAAACCTCCGCGGTGCCCCCTGGTGAGACGCCGTACTCTGTCCCAGGCCGGGGTGCGCTGTGTGTGCTGCTGGCAGAGCCTGGAATACCCAGAATAGGGATGGAGCCTTTTTTTTATACCTTTTTTTAAATTTAATGAGCATAAAGCTGTCCCTGCACCTGCTCAGCTGCACCGGTTATTCAGCCTTTCTTTGACCAAAGTGTGATTATGGTATGGTGGCTTTGACATCCCAGCTTGACTGGAAGCTCAACATAATTAAGGTGAGGTTAAATGGCTGGGGTGGGTGCCGTGGGATGGGAGTGGTGGCTGTCTGTGTGTGTGTGTGTGTGTGTGTGTGTGTGTGTGTGTGTGTTGGGGGGATGCTATGAGTTTCAGTACCCAGGGCCCCTGGGAACTAATCCGGCCTTGGGCCCAATGGTATGTGAAATAGCGTATAATTAGTGTATCTTATACATATATATATATATATATATATATATATATATATATACATACAGTATATATTAAAAACATCCTAGAATTGCCACTGACTGGGAAGCTTCATGAGTCACACCACCACGTAACAGGTATCATGTAACTGGTGTATGTTGGGTTTTAGGTTGAAAAATAGTTAGAATTATAGGCTGTTGTAATTGAGACAATTTGTTCAAATGAGGCAGAGAGAAATCATACAAGAGAGATGAGGGAGAGGGGATTGAGAATGATATGGAAGGAGACAAAATGAGAAAGAGACTTGAAAAAGAGAGAAAGTGAACAAGAGACGGAGAGAGAGACAGGGAGAAAGAGAGAGATGAACGAAAGAAATCGCTGTGGGAGTGAACAGAGATGTCATGAATCACTCGAGACAGTTTCCTCGAGAAAAACAAGTGCCCTTGCGCATGAATAAATTATCTCAGATGAAAAATGCAAAATTTAGGGAGATAATGTGATTATCTGTGATAAGAGATACACTCTGGGTTTCTCCTGACTTTTTACAACATTCTCTCTTATCTGCGCAGAGCTCCCTATCTTCATATTTCCTCACATGTTCGATTTGCTTTCTCTTCTACGTATCATTCACACACACAGACACAGACACACACACACACACACACACATACACACACACACACACACACACACACACACACACACACACACACACACACACACACACACACACACAAAACAAGTCATGAATACACAAAAGAATCACCCACATATCTCCTGTCCTCTTTTGTATGGAGTTGAAAAGCTCTCCTAGGAAAAAAATCAAAAGTTATTATCGCGGTATCCTTGCGAAATGCTGTCTCCAAGGTTACCTAGGTCTCCTATTGAGACGGTATTTCTCAAACTACCAATAAACACATGGGCAAATTCATAAAAGGATTGGTGGGCTTTTGTGGCCGCTAAACCTGTGCAAATAAGACAAAAGCAACCATATAATTCTCCAAGCCCCCGCAAAAGGTTAAATTCTCCCCCGCTGCGTTGCCACACAAATAGCGTCTAAATGCTCCGGTGCTATTTGAACGTCTTTAAATTAGGTACGATGCATACATTTGGCGCAAAATTGGCCCCTTTCTATAAGAGTACCAGGATGCAAACAAAATGACATCCACAGGAGGCAGGTCCGCAGGTTAAAAGAAGTCACATCACGTCAGCAGTAGAAGTTCTCGTGAACATCTGCATTGAGCATGTGTGTAGTAGAGTGAGAAGAATAGAGTCCACATACTGTACGTCCCAATATACAAAGTTTTTTCATTAGAAATGTATTTCAAAAGTCAATTGACTCTCCAAAGTACAAAGTTAATTCATTAAGTCTTTACAAAGTCGGCATTTCTTTTAAATGGCTTTTGCAGATCCCCTGCAACACTCCAACCAAGTGGCTTCTCCCAGGCTTCCCAACACAGACACCGGCGATGATGTTGAAGACGAGCCATTTATTGAAGAGAGTTGCAAGATGTAACAAGTTTAAGATGAAGTTTAAGATTAAGATTAAATGTTATTGTAAAATATTCCCTCTCGTGTGTGTGGGGATGGGTGAATTAACCTGTGCTCATTGATTGCTCTGATGAGCAACAGGTGCACAGCAACCCCGGACCCTGGGCCAAATTTACTAGACCCAAGACAGGTGTGGCTGCTTAAATCACACCACCCCCACACCACATACGTCCGACACCAAACTGAGGGGAGAATCCTGGTCGAAAGCCTACTCCTCCCAGACCCCCCCAACCAAGCAGAGGGAAAAAAAAAGAAAATTAAATACAATAAAATTCCTGGACTCTGAAACAGGGTTCCCATACCTAACATAATTAAAGACCGACTCTGAAACAGGGTTCCCATACCTAACATAGGCAAGGCAAGTTTATTGATATTGCACATTTCAACAACAAGACAAAGTTGCTCTCCAAGTTAAAAGTGCTCTCCATAAAACATCAAAAGCATTAAGACAAAGTGCAAAGAAACACATTATTAAAGGTCATAGAATGCATATGTATAGAATGCATGAAATGGATAAAAGTTGCAGTGCAGTGCAAGAAATGAATCAAAGAAACCTTGTTTTACTCTTTGTTAACAATTAATTTTCCGATTCCCAGAATAGTGTTATACCTTGTCAAGGCGATATCCTAGCCCTGGAGAACTGGTCTAGAGATCTTTTTAGTTATCTTAAACTGCCTTTTCAGATAGGCTGATGCTGTTTTAATACAGTGCGTACAAAGCCACTAGTATTCATATTTCACATTCACATTCAGAAGAAGGCAATTCACAGTGCTTTACACAAAACATCAGAAGCATTAAGACAAAGTGAAAAAGAAACACGTTCTAAAAAAAAAGAAAGAAAGAAAGAAAGAATACATTATAAAAGGACATAGAATGCATAAACTTAAAAATAGAATACATAGGATGCATAAAATAAAGTCATAAAAGTTATAGTGCAGTGCAACAAATCAATCAAAAGCAAATTTGGTTTAGCTCAAGGCAGCGGTAAACAGAAAAGTCTTAATTTAAAAGAGGTGAGAGTTGCAGCAGACTTTTTTTTCTAGGAGTTTCATATGGACATGCACGTGGACAAGTTTTTCCAAATTTTGCTGAGACATGATCATTGATATATTGTTAAGGTGATAGTTGGCTGACTTTGTAATTGTTTTAGGTCGGAATCCATGACAACACCAAGAATTCTGACTTGGTTTGTGGTTTTGAACATTACTGCTTGAAGCTGAGTGCTGACTTCCTTGGCTCCAAAAACAATTCCGTAAATTTTGTTTTTGTTTAATTGGAGAACATTCTGGCACATCCAATCATTGATTTGTTCAATGCACTTGCTCAGTGATTGTATTGGACCATAGTCCCCTAGTGATATGGTTATGTAATTTTGTGTGTATGTCTGCTTAATTATGGTAACATATTTAGTTGTTTTCCATAATCTCAGCCAGTTGGAACATGTAGATGTTAAACAGAAGAGGCCCCAGACTGGAGTCTTAGGGAACTCTGCATGTCATTTTTGTCTGCTCAAATGCAAATTACCAACAGACAAAAAGTAGTCCTTGTCCTTTAAGTAGGATTCAAAACAGTTTGGTACTGTGAGATACCCAAGAGCCAATGTGGAACAGAAAGCTTGAATAAATATTTCACTTGTGTGCCTAGCTTCACTAGGGCCCAATTAACTAGACCCAAGACACAAAACATATTTTTAAATAATGAAATTAATATCATAAACGTGCGACAATTAATTGACTAATGGCTTGAACTGACGACTAATAGTTGAATAGAAAAATCTTTGGTTGGGGGCGGCCCTAGTACTGACCTCTAGCGAGGGCATTCCATTCATCGATTTTGCCCACTGAGATGTGATATTTCACTGCCAGTGTCAGTGCCAATGTCTGTTGTGCCATCATTTAACACCCACAAAACCCTGCTGCTCAGATTCTCCCCACTGTGCTTCCCATCCCTCCCAAAACCAAGGATCTCCCACATCCGCACACAGCCGCATCTTGGCCCCTGTTCTGACACACATTCCCATTGTCTTCTTTCATGAAACCCTTCTCCGATCCCTTCACCTATCTGCTATCCCTTCCACCCTATACGTGTCGCGCACCTGCGTACTTCTTTGAGGTCAGTTGTAAAACCACTTCACGGCTTAAAAGCCTACGCTGTGGGTTGGCGATCTGTGCCAAGAAGCCCGTGAACTGCAACAGCACCTGGGGTAGATTTAAGTTGCTCTGTGGGACTTATTCCAGGCATGTCCCTTCCATGACCCGGTGGATGTTTTATGAGACACCGCCTATCTGTTGACCTCTCCTCTCCCCCTGGAATGAATCAACACTGTGTATACACTTGTGACTTCTGAACGGCTCGAAACTTTGGACTGTAAAAGTAAAATAACAGCTTAACAATTTGCTCAGAAAATGTCGCCTGCTAGTTTGAGAGATTAAATAATAATTAAATCATTTTGCTGCAGTTACGGTGAGATTGCCGTTGTGTTTCTGCGCTTTATAACTCGCATCTTTTATGAGAAATTGCATTTTTCAATGATTTCTCAAACTACGCTATCCTGTTTGCAGCTTGCAATACAGATCAGTTCGCCGACATTTGTCAACACTTTGGAACTACAACCAAACACACATGGGGTGCCGTGTAGACTATAAATCACTAAACTTGTTCAACCTTAAGTCGCCTTTGTGCACACTTGGCATCTGTTGCCGGTTGAGTTATTCTGGAAGCGCTTTTTAACCTTTAATATTTAGGGAGGTGGAGGGAGTTTATTCAGGGTTATATGAAGCCCTTCTATCAAGTTATGCCGGGAAGACCTTTCCTAATCTTTTATTCATTTGTAAATGCTTTCATTTGTTTCTCTTCGGCACACCTTCAATTTACTCGTCCGCCTCCAACTTCCACCAAGTTGTCAGGTGAGCGCCTTCTCTGCAGGTCCACGTGATTTGCATAGAAACTTAATTTGTCCCCCCTGTTTAAACATTATCTTTGTTCGGCCTCATTGTGTATTTCAAATGGTGTCTCATTTGATTGAAATAAATTAAACCAGACAAACGATGAACTTGGTGTGGCTTGAAAGGTTGTTTTCGAAACAAAATTGAAAGTAGCTGTTACAGTCATCTGGAAAATAAACTTGTTTGTTTGTTTGTTTGTTTACAACACATATATTAAGCTTATTTTATCCAGGATATAGACATTAAAGCATCTATTTTATTGTCACTCCTCTCTGGGGCTTAAAGACTACACCACAGTAGTAAAAAAGGTAGAATGAACTTAACTGAAAAACAAACAATGAAAATATATACAGCTTTTCTTTCAAGTCACACTTAAGTCTTTCATGCTGGAATCCCGAGCGCCATTGCCTCCCAGCTCCAGAGATGTGAATTTGAATCTCATTTTTTGTGTTTTTCGTGCGTCTCTCCTGTGCTTGTGTGGGTTTCCTCTGGGCGCTCCAGTTTACTCCAACCTCCACAGATATGCCGATTTGGCTCATTGGAGACTCCTCTAAATATCCCCTAGTTGTGTTGCTATGGTATGTATGAGTATGACCCTAAGGATGGATGGATAGATGGATATAATGTAAGGAACCCCTTTTATTCCCCTGCAAGATCTTCAGTGTCCTGCACAAGATGTTTCCAAATGGACACTGAGGTACATTCGACAAAAGACTGGACTCCGAAGCAGGAATCATTTATGTGTAAAGTTTGTTAAAGTCTTGATTAAAACTTGAATGGCTTCACCCCTGAAGCCAGTGTTCCATTTTTACTTTTAACAGAGCGTTGCAAGTTGCCCTACACACCTTGCTATCTAGGTCAATGTACCCCACTGGCATACAGTTAACGGATGGCACCAAAATCACATGCCAGGAACAAAGAAACAATGGCTCTGACTCTCTCTCTCTCTCTCTCTCTCTCTCTCTCTCTCTCTCTCTCTCGCTCTTCTTTCCACACACACACACACACACACACACACACACACACACACACACACACACATAACACAAACACATATATATATAATATAACCTGCAGAGTCAGCCGTGCTTTTGGATGTGTTGGCTAGACGTCGCCCCCTGTGTGCGTGTATGTGTGTGTGTGTGTGTGTGTGTGTGTGTGTGTGTGTGTGTGTGTGTGTGTGTGTGTGTGTGTGTGTGGTGTCTGTATGTTTGTACCTGTTTGTGTCTATGTTTGCATGCAGTTGCCTGGGAGTTCTAGAGACCAAGGTTGTGTGTGTGTGTGTGTGTGTGTGTGTGTGTGTGTGTGTGTGTGTGTGTGTGTGTGTGTGTGAGTGTGTGTGTGTGTGCGTGCGTGTGTGTGTGTGTGTGTGTGTGTGTGTGTGTGTGTGTGTGCGTGCGTGTGTGCCTGCGTGCGTGTGTGTGTGTGCATGTATGTGCCTGTGTGAGTAGTCCCGGTGGAAGCAGGGTGTGTTTGTATCCAGGAATAGATCACTGGTGGATCCAGGAGCTTTATCATTGGCAGGATGTTTACTCAGACTCACCACACACTCCATTAGTCTCCCTTCTCCAGCCATGCATCACCCTGGAGTAGAACAACATAAAGGACAGTTCGCTTAAAATGAATTCACTTTAGCATGTGTGACGCATCAATACCAGAGATGCCTAGGTCCCCGGGACAGTGTGATGGATGTGCAGGAACATGCGTTTATCTAATTTATAGCTGGCGTCGTGTTTGCGCCGCTGTTCCACGACAGTACAAATATTGGCCAAATATTGGCCAACCGAAGTTCGTATGATCTTTGCCTTAAAATTCGCCACCTCAAATGCGGTTTTTCACTTTCTATGACTTTCACTTTCACATCCCCGTTTGTTATGTGAGAATCGCCGGATTGAGTTGTGTCTGTTTGGTTGAATATGTAGCATCTGTGCTCTCTTTGAGCTACATGATGACAAAGAGAATGACTAACAGTCAATTATTATCACTATTTGAAGTACTCATAAGTTCCTCACTCCCATGATTATTTTTTTCCCCACACTTATTTTCATATTATGGTGGTGTAGCTTAGAATTTCTGTTTGTTACTTGTAGCCACTATTAGAGCCTACTTACTCTGAGGGTTCAGAGGGAGTACTCTACGCTAAGAAACACCATTCCACTGGAGATCGATTGATAGATTGGTAGATAAACTGGGCCTTAATGGCAAGTACTGTAGCCGCTCGCTTTGAAACTTGGTTTAACAGATATAGTGCTTACCTGATGTATCTCCATAATAGAAATGCTTTGTGGCAGTTCTACCTGCCACCAGAGTGGCGTTTTCAGGTCCCTACGACACAGACACAGGCAGAGATGTTGCAAAAACACCAGTTAATTGTAGAGAGTGGCATGATGTAACAACATGACAGAGGCTCTCCTCGTGTGTGTGTGTGTGTGTGTGTGTGTGTGTGTGTGTGTGGGGATGGATAATTTACCTGTGGCCCCTTGATTGCTGTGACAAGCAACAGGTATACAGCCACACTGATCTTGGGCCCAATTACCTAGACCAAAGACAGGTGTGGCTGCCTAAACCACACCACTGCCACGCCACAAGTTTAAACATAAAGGTGGTCATTACTTTGTGTTTTTATAAGAACTTCACCCTGTGAAATTTATAGTATTGAACAGTATCATAAGAGCATAAAAGTAATGCTGTCACAAGTCCAATGGAGGTGGGTTAAAGTACTTTAAGCACCTCTAC
This sequence comes from Zeus faber, assembly GCF_960531495.2. Classification (NCBI taxonomy): domain Eukaryota; kingdom Metazoa; phylum Chordata; class Actinopteri; order Zeiformes; family Zeidae; genus Zeus; species Zeus faber. Next base: position 9,451,149 of record NC_137196.1, on the reverse strand, counting down.
TTAACCCGGTTTGGAGTGGTCTGAAGAAAGTTTTGTGGAGACTGTAATTTCATTGAGCATAACACATTGTATATTTCTTTTCACTGTTTTAAGTGTTTCCCAGAATCCCATTTTTGAATCCCAGTCCTACCTTTTTGCTTCTGAGGCTTGGAGGAATCTGTGTTAGCCATTTGAAGTGAACAGTGTAGCAGCTGGGTTTTTCTTTCTTCCAAAATCTTCTCTTGAAATACCATGGTGTGTTGGTTTAAGGCGCTTAAAGTAATATTACTGTGCTGAATTAAATGTTTGATCAGCCCTGGGTTTGGGTATAGAAGAGCTTACTGGAAGCCAGCCTGAGCTTTTGTGGGGTGTTGTGCTTCAAATTAAAAGTCTTATCTGTGATCTGCAGACTTGACACCATTGATGCTACTCCTCCACTCAACCTCGCTCTTTGTATGACACCAGGCCATGTTTTTGTATGGACGGTCTGCCTTGGATAACAACACAAGAGATTAGAGGTTAACTGCAGATTGAGTATCAACAACAAACGTAAATTTAAAAAAGCACAGACAGAAGGAAACACACATACAGACTTGCATTAGGTAATATATTTCCCTGTCTAATTCTAATGGTTTTTAGAAGAATGGCCTTGAGATGAGTGTGAAGTTAGGTGCCTCATACAAAAAAAAGAAATTCTCAGTTCTATTCGTCCATTATCGAATGTGAGTGTGTCATCCTCAGAAATAGGCCAAATTCCACAATCTAAAGTCAGACACCAGACAAGTTCGATGATCAAAAGTCCAGTCAAAAAGTTCAATAATGAAGGACTCATTGACGCAGAGACGCTTTCCACTGAGATTCAGCTGCCTGTGGAGAAGGTGGCAGGCTCCCTTCTTTTTCAATCTGAGGATTAGGGTTAGCTAACCCTGACCTGTAAAAAAAAATTTCCCCAGCTATACCCTTGTACAGTAATATCTTACCTGTCCAGCAGCTATGTTGCTGTGGCCCTTTTCCTTTGTAAATTTAGCTCTGAAATTCAAATATAGAAGTGCTTTTGTATGTGTATCCAAGTAGTCACAGAGTGCTAAGTTTTGTATTGACGTTCATTCAACTAAACGGAACCTGATTGACTAACAGGATAGCTTCACTGAGACAAAGATTAACATGACTGTATCAAATCACCACGGAAATCTGATTTAGTGAAGGCAGCTCCCGGCATGCAGTTATCTGCCCGAAGATTTTGGGGGATGGCTTTTCAGTTTAAGCTCCATCATTGTTAGTTGGGGTCACGTCGCTTTTCTATCACAGGTGCCTTGATGGATTTCAGATATTATTCTTGAGGAAAGAGGGAAAGCCAATGATATCGTTAGGATGTTGTTTACAAATGACAAAGGAGAGAGAGGAGCTCTGTGCTTTGTCCTTGACAAAGTGTAAGTGACATAAAGGTAGTGCCCTGGTTGGTCAGGATTTCCTTCGGTATCCCGACTCAGGAGATGACCTGAAAAAACGCCTGCGCCACACTTTTGGCCCTAATACCGCGCAGGGGCACTGCTTCGGGGTGTTGGGTACCCCGCGGGCACTGCAGTCTATCGGCCCAATGAGGTCCATGCAGAGTCTTTCGAACAGGACCTTGACTAGGGGGAGGGGCCTCAAAGGCACTCTTGGCGTAGTCGGAGGGTTGACTAACTGGCACTCAGGACACGCAGCGCACCATTTACACACATCTGCCCAAATGCCCGGCCAATAGAAGCGGGCCATTATCCGCTGTCGTGTTTTGTCGTGACCGAGGTGACCGGCCATCGGGTTATGGTGAACCGCCTGGACCCCACGGCTCTTCAGCACCAACAACTGGGCTATCTCCTCTACTGTCTGAGTGTCACGGCTACCTCGATATAACCTGTCCCTAATCATCGAAAAATACGGGTCAGTGAGCACGGCGTCTGGGCGCATCAATACTCCATCGACTTTAACTACCCCCTCAAAGGCCCTGCGTAGGGTGTCGTCTCGTGACTGCACCAGCGGAAAATCATCAAACTCTCATCCAAATCAGGGAGTGCGACAGGTGGGAACTAACCGAAGCCTGTGCTTTTTTCCCTTGTAATGAATTTCGAGCCGGACCATCAGATATGTGTGAACATCCCTATGCACACAACAAACTTCTACCTGTGATGCCTGCATCAAAGGCCCGGGTTGAACCAGGCGTTTCTGGACCATCAAGTCCAGCAAAGCCTGATGTCTACCCCCTTGTAGCCTTACCGTACTGTAGCTGTACTTGGTAGGCCTCTCCTGACTGGGGGAGGGGTCTGGCAGGCCGGCAACCCGGACCACCTGGCCGAGTTCCATCAGGGGACAGTCCCGGCAGTCGTTGCCAGGACGCCCACAGTGCCCGCCTGCCCAGACGTCTGCGAAGCTCCCTGATTTCCCGCGGCAGCATTGCCCTGGGAGCTGGCGGAGGACAGAGAGGGGACAACACCGGAAGGGTAGAGCACGTCCTGCGGCACCACAGGATCCGGCTGGTAGACATCCGCCCTCCCCCGGCTCATGGTGAGGGCAGGAGGGGGATCGTGCGGGATAGGAAGGGTCCGTCTCCCGATGCCCTCGGGTGCGGTCTATCCTGGGGTTGGATGCAGCGGGACCCCGGACATTCTCCTCCAGGGCATCACGATGGGCTGTGGACCCGGCGGTGTGTGTCCTGGGGTCGGACGCGAGTCTGGTCCTCTGGTCGGCTCCCGGTCGGTCACTGCTGGCTGGCCGTGTAATAATAACAGTGATTGTGGTGGTTTTGGGCGCAAGAGGAATAGCATTCTGCTCTCTGGCTCCTTGACGGCTGACGAGCCTGTGCGCTGCTCACCTCTGCAAGACAGACAAATATTAAGAAAGCTGCCTTCCAGAGTCGGACAAATCAGTGCTGCGCGGGCGCTGATTAGGCCGATTCGAAGCAGCTTGGCGGCCGCAGGAAAGGGAACCATGCTGTCATCTTCAGTCGGTGCTTGACCATGTCCCTTTGTCCGCCACACATGGTTTAGTCGTTTTTCTTAAAATTTCAATATAAATGCTACAGAAGGGGTAAAGCATTAGTACAGCAACTGCATGGTAGCTATTACTGTACACTCAGCTGTATCACTAGGACATATTTCACATAGTACAGAGGTATTTTAAGAACATTTATTGTGCAAAACTGCAATAATAAATTGAATAAAATACAAAACTTTTTCTCTGAAAAACACTTTTTCATGAAATACAATAAAATCAAGCTGCACAAGCTGTAAATGAAAACTGACTTAAAGTATTTGTTACTATTTATTCCCACTTTTGTGCCAGTTAAAATATTTTTGCCGTCCTCCACTGCAAAATTATAGTCGGATTTTATGTAGCTAGAGAGCAAGGTGCCAACTCTACTGAGTCGGACTCAGAGTCTGAGTTTTGTGCTGCAGTGACGGAGCCAGTACACTCTGTTTTCTCTGGAATATCAAACTTAAATCGCTAAAATAAAAACCATGGATCAATGTTAATGTTTTATTTTTTATTTTTTAATTTCATGGAGGCTGTTTGATGCTTTAGCGAGGAAGCAGACAGAGTATTTGGACATGGTGATCTCACGTGGCACGATTGGTCTGGTGATAAAGTTGCAGCTCCAGGTTATTTCTTGTAAAAATTGTAAAAATATATATTAACTGACACAAAACAATTTAGTTTAATACATTTTATTGCAGTCTTTGTACATCACCAAAATAGCAACATATCGTCACGCTTTTTTCATTTTGCCATCATACCACCCCCTCGCTCCCCCTGTGCCATTCCCGTCTACCGTGTTCGGCCGATAAATCGGTGCATCCCTCCTTTAGATCTGTGAGGGCTCTACCGGTCATCACGGTATAGTCAAAATCCATACTGTAGGGCAAATTCATACCAGCATACTTTCTATACCGTTTATACCATCTACCCCTACACACACCCTCTAAGCACAGTGTGTCATCCTATCCATCCATCCTATCCACCCTATTGTGGCACGGTGGCACAGTGCGTGGCACAGTGGCAAAACGACAGCAAGAAGGTCCTGGGTTTGATTCCCACCTGGGGTGCTGTTGGCACCGGTGGGTTATCTCCCAAATAAATATTTCTGTTTGGAGTTTGCATGTTCTCCCCGTGCTCACACGGGGCTCCCTCCACTTAACGTCAGTAAGGACCCCCACCAAAAACATGCACTCATCATCTGACCAGCGATGGACACTCATCACCAGGTCCCCGGGTGCATCCACAAATGCTGCCCACTGCTTCTGGCTGTGTCCCCAGAGGAAGGACAAGCCAGGATGGGTTAAACGCAGAGGCCTCATTTCACCGGCCACCATCCAAAGCGTGTGCATGCATGTGGTGTGATGATTAAAATTGTTCTTCTTCTATCATCATCTACTCCCGTCAACCCACATCTACAGTGCCTCCAATTCCACCTCTTCAACAAGTCTTTATCTCCAGCACTGTCATCATTTGTTTTTAACATGAGTAGGCAGGCTGGCTAAGCTGACAAGATGGACAATCACGTACGATGGATGGTGTATGACAGTGACACACACACACCCTCACACATGCAGCACAAGTTGCAAGCCGACACACACACACACAGGGCCGTTGATGTAGAAAACTGTGCTGCTAGTCAGGCCTGTCTAGTGTTTTGTGTCGTTTTGTGCTTCTACAAGGCTACTTGTACATGGATGTTGTGAGAATGGAAATATTTGGCAAACAAGGACTGAAAATCATGGCAGAAACCTGCATGTGTCTTGTGAATGTGAGTGTACGGTACCGTTTGTGTTATAACTCATATGTGATATTTGGCAGGTCATCCACCACCCCAGGAGCAGGTGGTGGTTGCTTATCTTGTCCGACCTTTAGGCTTGGAGAAGGCCTGTCCAACTGCTCAGCTCTCGTGAAGTGACATAAAATAAGCATGAGAAGAAGATAATTGTCTGTTTTCATTTGACTGGAGTTATCATAGGTGCCAGATGTTTATGTTTGTCCCAGTTCAGAGTGTGTATCCATCCACCACTGTTTACCTTTACTTTGAATATTAACCTCAGAGGAGGATTTTGAAATTCAGCATCACTTGTTGTTTGGAACAGATGGAGGGAGAACTGTCTCACGCACGCACGCACGCACACACACACACACACACACACACACACACACACACACACACACAGCGTGGGCTTGAGTCGGTCCCTCAGGCATCCAGACACCAGTCTTTGATATGGCAGCTTTAGACATCTCTGCTGTTGGAACGTTAGCTCTTCTAAACAACATCACAACATGCAGGATGAGATTAAGAGTTAATCGAATCATCGTACCCCACATATAGAAACATCCATGTTTCTCTTTTTTTTTTTTTAACGATTGATTTCAAAATGCGAGACTGACCAACCGGGATGTATTTAGTCATGTATTAGGGCTGAACGATATGGCCAAAAATGTTATCACAATATTTTTTTTTTATATTAATCAATGTAGATAATTATCAGAATATTTATTAATAATAATAATAATAATAATAATAATAATAATTCTCAATTTTAGAGTTATAAGTGTATTCTCATGGCTTTACAACACTGAATAAATAAAATAAAATAATAAATAATATTTATTATTTTATTATTAACATTTTATGTAAACAAAGAATTTGATAAATAAAATAAGTAATAAATTACATATAAAAACTGTATATATAATATACATTTAAATATATAATTTAATCATTGTCTTCTGCGAACAGTCCGAAAAGTTACAGAATCTGCGTCTGTGATTATATGCGAGACGTTTGGAGCGGGCTGAGGCAGGCTATCCGACCGTGTCAGACCAGATGTCACTGAAAATGTCACTGGATTCTTTCTTAAATCGCTCTCCTTTTGTGAGGATGGGGGCCAAGCTGGGCTCGGGTTGGGAGGAGTGTAAGTTTGAGTTCAAGTTGGTGGTTGGAGAAGGCCCGCTGCGTCAGCTCCAGGGGGCCCTAATGCCCCTCATGAGAGACAGAGAGCGGCCGGGGAGAAAGCAGAGGAACCTGGACCCAACACTGGTCAGACGAGGTTTAGCTTTGTGTCACATGGTTGTTTCTCTGCTGTGCGAAATGGCTCTTCATGTCACATGGTTTTTTCTCTGCTCTACGAGTGGCTGTTGTGTCTTTGTACTAGGACCTGGGGGAGCTCCCCGAGAACCTGGCAATGGCACTGGTGACACGGATGTGACCTCATCCAACGGGGTTCAACGGGGGTTCTGTGTTGTGCTTTCTCTTTCACTTATTTCACCTAATCAGTCCAATACAATTTTTTTCTGAACAAATGTGAGGCGACAAATAATCAATCCAGTTGCTGAATCTTCACTCATATTAGATTTACAAGAAAACTACTATTTTTATTTCATTATTTATCCCTTCACCGGCACATCCATCTCTTAAGGTTCATTCCCTGAAGGTTCAGTCTCTGTCCTTGAGTCGGAGCTAAATAAGTTGCTCAAAACAGAGTTGTAAGAACTACGATCATTCCTACAGTAGTTCCTGCAGTGGGACACAATAAAATTGACGGTTCCTCCAAAAGAACGATGAAAAAGTTCCTGTGGTACGAAAACGTACGATATGGAGAGTTTTGCATCATTAATTATTGCGATTACATTTGTTGCAATGTGTCACATTTATTTTATGTAAATTAAAACACCTGTTACACCCGGTTACGCACAGTGTTTTCATTCGTTTTATTCAAATTAAATACATCTAAAAAAACAAAACAAAACACAAATTCATTCATTTTTTCAAACCATTCGTCTCTCATTAAAATCAGAGATGTTAATATTGATTCTATTAGATGTACGATATGTTCCGTTCCAAAACATGTATATTTTTTATAAACACAGGATCCCGTGTACATGAGTTGCTTTACGTTTTGAGCCAGTGGCCTAGTTTAATCCTATAATTTGTGGCAAAAGCAAAGAAGACACCATGACTGCAAGGTCTAGTATTCCCTGCCAAAAAAAATATTACATTTGACTAGAAACCAAAATCCAACAACCCTCTGTATCGCTTCGATGCAAGCCCACTATACACTGCTTCATTAAATCTTTCTTGATCACGAAGCAACTGCTGTTGCTGCAGGGACACATGTACGTTTTATTCGAGAAAAACAGAGGAGCATCATTGGTAGATTTACACACTATATCTGAGAAAGAGAGAGAGACATGAAAGATGGAAGTCAGATGGAAGTTTTGTGAGTAGATGAGCTTTCAAACAGAGGGAGTGAAAGAGAGGGGAAAATAGAGAAATGGACAAGGAAGCAGACAACCTAGGGGTCAGATATCAAAGCTGAGCTGGTTCAAATCAATTCCTTACTCATTCCTAATTAAAATTTTGAATTGAATATTGTCTAGGTCCCCTTCGTGTCGCCAAAACAACGGTGACCTGTCCACAAGACCTCTGAAGCACCAAGACGTTAGCAGCAGATCCTTTAAGTCGTGTAAGTTGTGAGGTGGGGCCTCCATGGATCGGGCTTGTTGTCCCAGCACATCCCACAGATGCTCCATCGGTTTCAGATCTTGAGAATTTGGAGGCCAAGTCAACAGCAATTTGTTCTAAAGTAGCTCTTCTGTGGGATCAGACCAGTCGGGCTAGACTTCGCTCCCCACGCGCATTAATGAGCCATGGATGCAGATTACCCTGTCGCTGGTTCACCGGTTGTCTTTCCTTGGACCACTTTTGGCAGGTACTAATCACTGCATACCGGGAACACCCCACAATACCTTCCGTTTTTTGCTCTGACCTAGTCGTCTAGTCATCACAATTTGGCCCTTGTCAAAGTTGAAAATTTGCAAAGTTGCGGATCCTTACTCTTGCCAGTTTTTCCTGCTTCCAACTCATCAACTTCAAGAACTGGCTGTTCACTTGCTGCCGAAAAAATATTCATCCCCTTGACAGGTGCCATGGAACAACATGAGCAATGTTATTCACTTCACCTATCAGTGGTTTTAATCTTGTGGCTGATAGGTGTATATATTTTCTTTTTTTGAAGCAGCGAGCAGTCTTCCGGTCCTTTGCCATTTCCATCCAGACATATGAATCAATTTCTTATCGGCACTAATGAAATTCCACCCCTGTCTTCCTGTTGCATTACCGGCCCTCGCTGGTAATTAGATGTTCGGATGTTTGACGTTCCATCTGCGACCCACCTGAATTTTGGCACGCACACACACACGTACGCACACACGTATGCACGCACGCACGCACGCACACGCAACCACCCCCCCCCACATACACACACACACACACCGCAACACACTGTTGCTCACTAAATAAATTAAGTAATTCCCTTAAACAGCACAGCATGACAACACACTATTAGAATGGTTTCCTCTACATGGCTTTCCTCTACAAGTACTCACACCTCGCACAAGTACACAGCCAGGGCAGCATATTTTTTAGACGTGATGGGAGTGACACAATGGCAGAGATTTCTATCATGTGATTCATGGCTGGGGGGGGGGTTGTTTGTCACAATTGCTGATGCTTTTCCACCTCTGCCTTTATTGGCTAAAGAAAGTATAGTAGAGCGGAATAGAAACGGTAAAAGAGAGATAACAGTTAACTTAGGGTGGCGACCTGCTCAGTCATCTGGAATTGATGGAGGTAACATTTCATTTTAAAAAGCCTTAAAAAAAAACCTTTGCATTTATGTGAGAAACCTTTAATAGAACAGTACGAAACTGTGGCCTTATCAAGGCACAATAATAACAAAGCAAAGAAGCGGAAAAAAAGACAAACTCCTCCCATTTTCATCACACAAGAGTCTATTTTAAAAGGAGCATTCCTGTTTTAGATGTATTTTTGATATAAACGGTAGGGGTGGGCCGACTGATCGGATGAAACGACTGTCCATTACGGATATTGTGTTTTGTCAGATTACGATTTACATTCGATCATTTTGAGTTTATATCCGGATCGGAGAAATCAAATTTTCTTTCTTATCTTTGGTCTCATTGGGCATATCTGCCGTCCGTCAATGACAAATACCTCGTAACGTGATAAGACAGCTGCACACACGATCACTACGACCAATTGTTCCCCCCCTAAGCTTGGTGGAAGATAGCGGCGTGTGTCAACGCGATGCTCTGCCACGCTCCAGATTCCGCAAATTAGTAGTTATCTGCCTATTTGTTTCAAGCCTGTTAATCGTACAGCCGACAGGAACTTTTTGACATTGGATCTTGCAATATTGACGACGGTGATCTCCGGCTCATTCGCCAAGACACCGGAGGCTACCAACCCGGCTACACCAACCGGAAGTGCTCGCAGACGGCATTGATACCGTAAACGAAGCCGGGGGAAGAGGCTATCTGCCCAGCATTTTCCTCACCAGTGTTCAGCCTCTGGCGAGCAAAATGGATGAGCTGCCCCTGCAGATCATCACTCACAAAAGGATTTTGTCATGATCATGATTTTCAAGGAAATGTGGCTCGACGGCTTCTACATAAATACACAGTCCCCCACTTCTGGTCTTCCCGGAGTCATCAGTCCGGACGTAGCGACCCGTTCGCTCAGCGGCGCTATCGGGTTTTTCATATTCCGACCAATTCGATCACGACCATTAGGCTACATTTTACGGATACAAATCCAATTGCGACCGTCATGCGGTCGGCCGGTCGGAGAGGTTTGTCGCGACAGAGGCGACCAGCTCGAATTCACTCAACGTGCGGTGAGGGGGGATCGAGGAGGAAACAGACGGAGAAGGCACTGTGAGGAGAGAGGAAATTTGATGCTGTTGAGTCGAGCGAGTGTTACAGCGAGAGAGAGAGAGAGAGAGAGAGAGAGAGAGAGAGAGAGAGAGAGAGAGAGAGAGAGAGACAGACAGACAGACAGACAGACAGACAAAGAGAGACTTTTAGGAGGAGATGCTATATTTAGTGTCCCGTGCCAGTTGTTATTTGGATGGTAATGGAGAGCGGTGACAGCATTAGGTCCCAGTGGCTCAGTTCTGTCATCTACCAGAGCTTCAAGGGGTGAGGTGAGAAATGCACGTATGGACCCTCTTCCCCAAGCCTGCATGGCTACGGAAAGCCGATACTTTCACTGGATCGGGTAAAGTACTGTGATGGTTTGGGATATCAAAGCCTTTTTGCCACTCAGCACCATCAGTTGGAATAATCACTGATTTGAGTTGGAGTGTATTTTCATTTCATGCAAAGGTTTGATTTTTATATAAGATAGGCAAACATGTTTTCATTTAAAATGCAGAATATGACCTTGAATACAGCAGTTCCAATCAATGGTGGAAGAAGTACTCAAATATTTCACAAAGAAAAAGCACAAATGTAATTAAACATATTAAATAAAACATGTGCATGTGTTGAAGTGTGGTGTGTTGCGTGACAATTAAAGATTCATCTTTTAAAGTCCAAATCTAAGAAAAGCAACTGTTTTAGAAATGTAGTAGAGTAAAAAAAAAAAGGTATTTGCTTTGAAATGTACTGCAGTAAACGTCAAAATCTACTAAACTGAATACACTTAAGTTCAGAACTAAAATTACTTGTACTTTGCACCAATGTTTTAAATATAAAAAAAAACAACAAAAAAAACAACACAGGTGTTATCATTGAAATAATCAAATAATTTATGTTATACATAACATCTGTAATTACCCCGTGGAAATAATTCATACTCTAGGCACCCGGGACTGACTCTTTTGGCTACATCTACACTAACGCAAGAGACTAGAAACAGGAAGTTTTGTTGCTTCCTACTGGCAACCATAGGCTATACTGCGGATGTGCTTTTTTTGTTTTTTTAAGGCTTAAACATTGGCCCTCTGGCCACAACAAAGACTTTTGAGGGATCCAGCCATCTTTTCCATCCATAATGGGGGTGAAAATACACTTTGCAAGGAGCGGAATCTTAAAGCCGAAAAGGTAAGTACGCGAAGAGCGAACCAAACTATTGTAAATGTCGCATCGCAACTGCACATGTGTTTGCGGGCCGTCTTTATAAAACTCCGGGGCGTGTTGGGGCAGCTGAGGTTCCTTCCTTCGAGGGCCCCAATTTAAAACACAGCAGCCTCAGCGATTTTTACAAAAGCCAGCCATCTTCCTGTGAGATGGCCTGCTGGGCTGGCAGTAATGAAGTTACACCGCAGGCACACGCTGGCGCCTGCGATTTTTTCTTCTCCTGCCAAACTGGCCGGCGAGCCGACCGGAAGTTAGACCGGCCTCACGTATATGTACGCAGAGGAGGTTCATTAGAGCGAGTTCTCCCTTCAGACCATAAGCACATCCTCCGTCATGGAGAGGCAGCTCTGATCATCCTCCTTTTCATAATTAACCAGCTAATTAATGACAGGCTGCGGGGGTGAGAAGATTTGGCGGGGGAGGGCAGAGGGGATGGGGGGGGGGGTGCCGGCCTGGCTGATATCATAGCCTGTGTGAGATAGACAGGAGGAGGTGTGCATGAGGGCAAATGTGTGGACGAGGAAGGGAGGTGGGCCTAGAAAAGACAAAGAAGAGAAACACGATCGCGGCGTGATGCGGTGCGGGTTAAGCGAGGCACACTTTACTCTCTCTTCGCGTCCCGCCATAATGTCAGGCCGAGGGACATCTGCTGACCTTGCTGTTATAACAGATTGTCTGTGAGCCGTCTCGTCCTTCCTGTGAGCTGTCGCCTTATGGAGCGCCAGATGCAGAGTGTTCCGATCAGAGAGAGGGAGAGCGAGAGAGAGAGAGAGAGAGAGAGCGAGAGAGAGCAAGAGAAGTGGAGCAGGATGGATGTACATGACAGAGACTTAGACGGTGGAGGAAAGATGGAGAGGGATGACTCCGTAACCCAATCCCGTTCGCGTCCTTCACCTCCTGGATACGAAAGAGAAGCACTTCCTCCATTGACTTCCACCTTGTCGGTGTTGTTCTTCTCAGCTGAAGTACGCGTTCACCGTCGCTCTGTTTTCCAGGATGTCTCAAGTTCTCAACAAGGCTACTGCCTCTGACTGGGGTCAGTGAGGGAGCATACATAGTGGACTACACACTGGATTAGACCCTCACAGATACGAGTGGTTCCTTCTATGTGTTTGTGTCTGTGAGAGAGACAGAGAGAGAGAAAGAGAGAGAGAGATATGGGCAATTATATTGCATGGCTGCAATCAGATACAGTGCACATCAAAAGTCAACTAACCCTCCTCCCCCCAGACCCACCTCGTCGGCAGGAGGGAAGATCTCAAATCTGACCTTGGATCAGTGGGCAGCGGGGACCTTTTGTTCCCGAGGAGATCCGCGTCATCGCGGAGGCATTACAGCTATGCCCACTATAGGTCAAGCATACCTCTTGTTTTTTTCAAAAAAAGACACTGTTCACTGTTCAGACTCACTTATGTGCTAATGAACTACAGACACTTAACACACATACACGCAGCCGCGCATCGAGTTTCAAACACACACACACACACACACACACACACACACACACACACACACTTCGACACACCCAAAAGGCTTTTTGATGTCAAGACCTTGTGGCACTATTATTAACCGCTCGACCTCCCGGGCAGGTTGTCACCCTGCAGGAATGCAGACGTTCAAGGTGGGGGGAGATCCGCCGCCCCGGCAGTTTGGGATTTGATTAATGTCGGGACATATTGATGGGCAGGTCGACCTTGGAACAGCGAACGCGGAGAGAATCTTCTAATAACAGAGGCCAAGAGTTCCTTTGAAGCCAGGGCATTAAAAATCACGGTTTCTATTTTTTAAGCTTCATATGAGAAGCACTTGATTATTAATAACTTGTTAAGAACAATCAAAAACTGAAAAAAAACAAAAAAAACAAAAACAAGACCCCTTCCACCCAGAGCTAGGTGGTTCAATATTAGTAAAAATTAAACGTTTTCTTCGTTAGATGTCTCTGCCCTTTCGGAAACGGCAAAGACACGCAAAATACTAATTTGGTATTTTTAACTCTGGCAATCATTGGCTTTCAATGCCAGGCGTCACATCAAAGAATAACAAACAGAACAGCGAAACAGAGGGGAATAGTGAAAGGCCCCGAGCGGATGTGTCAAGATTCACAAATCCCCATTGATTAGTCACCGGACAAACGCTATTGAATGTTCGTCCACCTTCCGTTTCTGTAGCCACAATTAGAAATTGTTCTGAGTTAACTCGACTGTATTCGTATCAAATACATAACCCCCTTTTTATTTTTACATGCTAGAATCTATGAGCCACTCCAGTTTGCCGCCACCGTCACAATAAACCGAGAGAAGAAGAACTAAACGGAAAGCAATTCTACGTAATCGCTCAAAGAAAATTGTCTATTGTTTAGGTCCTTACCTCGGGGGAAATTAAGTGGTGCGTGATTACTGTCCATCACACTCATCTCGCCAGACCGCCTCAGACATCCGGTTGAAAATGAAACGTGTCAGAAACGGCGTGGAATAGTATCACAGGTGGGAGCGGGTCTGACATCTTGTTATATCAAAATATCAAAAGCGAGAGCAGACGCCGGGAGACCTTTTTTTTTTTTTCAATTTTCCTCCATGTGCAAGACGGAGGGGGAGTTGTACGAGTTGTTGGCGGCGGCAGCGGGATTGTAGGAAAATTTTATTTGATTGTAATCTGATGTACACATCCTCCTGTTTGTGAGTAAAATTAGATTTTAGCCTCTGCGATGCTCCTTACACTATTACAGAGGAGGGGATTTATCCAGGAAAGATCTACGGCCGTGTCTGATTGACAAATCATGCTGTGGGAATAGCGGGCAGATGGCAATCTATCAAACAGACAACAGAAATGTTGTAGCCTCGTCCCACTGAAGAGAACAGAAACCGAGCTTGAATAATAAGAAAATACTTGGAAAGATATCTCCCCAACACTGGCCGCCGTGCTCGTTATTTTTGATGCCAAAGGTTTTGGGGGTTTTATTTCTTCTACGGGTGAGGCTGTAGACCTTTCAATAAGTCATAATGTTAACCATACCCCATGCCTCTCTCACTCTCTTTCTGCACTGGTCTGGCCGTTCTTCGGTTCCATTCATCTCTCGCACATTAACATCGACAGTGAAATACTTCAACCCCATTCCCCATTGTAAAGAATTGGGTGCGAGGATAATGGCCACCGAGATTCACACAAGATGTAGCCTCTTTTCATTTTCTTTAGGGGGGCAATTAACTATTCATTGTTTCTAGGTTAGGAAAGATCCCGCAGTTTTTCCCTATTTCAGCAATTTTATGTTCTTCCACAAAGTCTACAAAACGTCTATTATGTTTTTTTTGTTTTGCAAAAAGCTAAATGAATTATTCATCGTTTATTGTTCAGTTATTATGCAGAGAATGCATATGCATTGTCCTTCCTTTCAGTGGAACGCTGTGGCAGCAGTTATTCCACATTTTCACTTTTGGGCCCTAACCTGCTTGGCCGTCTGACTGAGAGTGACAGTTAAGCCCCCGCCTGTTTCCTGCTGGGTTTGCTCACTGAGTTGGGTGAGATCTGGACCCGGAGTCAATTCTGATTAGCTCGTTTGGTGTGGAGATTTCTAATTCTTTCAAACCTTCAGGCAACACAACTGACGAAGCATATGGAAGGTTTTAAAAATGGACCTTCAAGGGTGTGGAAGGCTTATGGACACACACACACACACACACGCACACACACACACACACTCTCCTGTGATTCGTGATCTGCCGCAGCGAGGCCTCGTCGGGAAACAGGAACTGTGGCTCTGACTCCAAGGGTAGTGAGGACAAATCACCCACTGCAAAGCCTTATTCCCGCACCCTGCTCACTCCGCCCAGTCTAAATTCAAATCAGGAGCCAAGAGCCAAGGAAAATGGGTCGGGGAGAAGCGCAGGTGGAGGATGTTGGGATGGTTTGGGAGGGGAGGAGGTCTGCCAGAGGGGGTGCCCAAGAAATGGAGGAAGGAAAATGGGGAAACAAGCCCCTTTGACTAGCATTCTCATTTTCGTTTTAACTCCTGTCCTATCTCTCATTTGTTGTAGTTTTGCATCCCCCTTTTCTTAACTTTGTTGCGGCGTCCTGCTGACTGGACTGACCTTGTCTGGTTGAATGCCTCGTCCCACCCACGACACCTAACGGTTAATCCCCCCCTTCTCCGGGATGTCTGATGGTTTCATCACACATCTGCATGCCAGTCTGATCCACCATGGATTGAAGTCTTTCTTCGAATTGAAATCCTTTTTTCTAATTTAGCTTTGCGTGACATGGCCACTAGTTTGGCAAAATCTGATTTGTGTTTATTTTACATATATACTGTATATGATGCATTGTCATATCAAGGATTAACAATTATAACACTTCCACGTCTGCTATTTCCCAGTGCCCAAATATAATTTAGTAGATATGTTATATCGGGTATGGTCTATGATTATCACAGTTTTTTTTATTTTAAAAGTGGGAAATCAAATGGGATTTCAGGTTGTTTTATCCGCCTTTATCCATGACACAAGCCTTTTTAAAAAGGTTTCAAAAACATCATCCCTCTGAGAGTAAAGTAATCTCAAGTTTCAGATACACTCACCTGATCGGAGAGCAAATTACCGCATTAAGTGAGCGGGTTTGTACAGTCGTATAAGATGCAAATCCACAACAAGGCCAACCATCTTTTTTCTTCTGCAGTCACGAGTTTTGTCCTGATTTTGTCACTGTGTGCAGCGCAGACATGCTTTTGAAAGTTTGGAGCCTCACTTTAAGCTGTGGGAGAAAAAAAATTGCCTCTCATTAAGACTTAATGAGTCATCTGGTTTAGTATTATGATCCCACGTGCCAAAGGCTTCTAAGCATGGGAATAATTATCTGAGATTTTTGGTCACATGACCAAAAGGAATATGCGATGAGAAAATAAACTTCAAGCCTGTTACTGTTTTTTTTGTTTTTTTTCTCGTTCTGGCCCAGATGCTTAAATCAGTGTCGCCGCAAAGCAAAAGTGTGCGTGCAGCGATACTGTAGAGCCTCTGCCAACGCAAAGATCCTAATGAAAATCAAGCATCCGCTGGGTTTCTGAAACGGGAATGCGAGATGAGCTCGCTGAGTGTGGAACTCAATAGATGCAAGAGATTAGTTTTCGCGGTGCAAAAAACATGGAATTATTTTATGAAGTAATCTGTGCCAGAAAACTTGAGGTTGTCTGGTCTGCTGTTTAATGGGAGGAATCAACGAGTTCGATAAAGAAATAGCTAACGTTTGCAAAGGTCACAAATCTGTCCACAGATAAAATCCAGATTTCATATCTGGATAGGTGCTCGCTCTAGATTGAGTTAGTTTGTTGTTATTACATAAATCAAGTGTATTGCTATTAAGGTCAGAGAACAGGGAAAAAAAACAAAGTTTCAGGTAAGACGAGAGACAAGAGAGAGAGAGAGAGAGAGAGAGAGAGAGCTGGCGGCGTGAGCTGGTTGAGGAGCGACGCGGGCCTTATCGCCCTCTGCACCGCCGCAGAGCCGACTTCAAAAACAGTTTTGCCCCCTTTCGCTGGTGCAACTCCGGGAGACGAGGATGAAGGGCTCTAGATTTGAATGTCGGGTGCCAGCTTTCAATGTGACGGGCCCCCTTGTCTCCCTCGTCTTTGTCGCCTGTCTTTGTCTCATCTGTCCTTGCGCTTATTGGATTATCGACCTGCCTTCAAATGACTTCATCGCCCCGCACACACCCACACACACACACACACACACACACACACACACTTCCTTTCACCTACAAAATCCGTGCAACTCTCCGTGCAACCCTGGGAGGGGTGGTGGAATGGCTTTAACATTTTTTTTTTTCACGAAAGAATGATGGTGGTGGGGATAAGGAAGGAGGAAGTGGTTGCTTTGGACTCTGTCCAGGGTCAGTGGGGGGTACGAGCCGCCCCAGAGGTAAAATTGTTGTACAGGTTATACAGATATGTGGGAGGAGGAAGTGGGTAAGGATAGAGGGACAGAGGTGTCTAAAATTATACTTCGAAGAAACGCAAGGAGGGAGGGAAAAAGTCAAGGCGGTCTCCTCGGTTGATTATTAAAAAGCCTTTATTATTCTCGTCAACTTCATGATCATTTATAGAAAATGCAGGCGTTGTGACCTCACTTGTCCTCTCTGGAGCTTGCTTCGTCCTTATCCGCGCGCGACAGCCAGATCCTCCCCCTGGTGGCCGCTGTCGTGAGTTTCGCATCACAAAATAAGGCAATAAGGAAAAATGGAGAGCTAGTTTTCCCCAGTACAACAGAGATTCATTTCATGAATGAGATTTATGTCATGACAGCAAAATGTGAAACACAATTCACTTACTGTATAAAACGTCATAGCTTTTTGACGGAATCCGACTCTCCATATGAATGAATGGACTTTGGGTTTGTTCTTGTTGTTTTACGGACCAGGTGTGAAACAGGCTTCAGGGTGTGAGGGACAACGCACGTAGCTCCAGATGTCTCGTTTTCCTTTTCAAAGTTCAAAGTTCAAAGTGTTTTATTTGTCAAGTGTACAGAACAACACAAGGTCATTCGGTACAATGAAATTCTCGGGGCATGACAGGCAACAACTAGGAAGTGGGCATAAAAAGATAAAATAACAAGGTAAATATAAGGAGGAAATAATTTTTTTTAAATAAAATAAGAGTCGAATATAAAAAAATACAAATACAAATAGGGGCAAGAGGTCGCAGTGTAATGTACATAAAATTAAGATAAGAAAATAATCCTAAAACGGAAACTAAAAATTGGACATTCTGCCATTGCCAATGGATGAAGTGTCGTTTAATAACACGTGTCAGATGAGCTATTGATTGACATTGAACATTAAAATATAAGCTATAAATAAAGACAGTTCTGGGAGACCGTTCATTTGCCTCAACTTCACTCACAACCTCAAAAGACCTAAAAAAAACCATTCTACTCTTACAGTCTACTCTGAAAACAACCCTTTCTTCAAAAGATGACTTGTATTACACATGAGTCACAAACCACCTCTGCAGTGGGATGTGATTAACGGGCGGTTACAGATTGAGTCAAGCGAGGGGGGGATCAATTGTTGGATGAGAGGGGGCATGAAATAAGGATGATAAAAAATGAATAAGCCCTCTGGCCTGAGTGTCATGTAATCAGTCTCGGCGCAGAATCTGTTCATGTGTGCCCGAAACTATAACAAACAGAGAAAATGAGTCAAAGATGGACTGTTTGAGAGTGTGTGTGTGTGTGTGTGTGTGTGTGTGTGTGTGTGTGTGTGTGTGTGTGTGTGTGTGTGTGTGTGTGTGTGTTTGTGTGTGTGTGGCGGCGGGGGGGGCGGGGGGGTGCATATGAATAACTGCGAGCACAAGGACTAATGGAAGTCAGACGAGTTCATGAGGAAGAAGTTTGTCATTGAAAACTGAAATTGTTTTTGTTGGGTTTTTACACGTGCAAATTCCCTATTAGGTGGAGATCTGATTTTTTTAATTTCTTTCAAAAAAAGACAGAGAAAGAGAGAGAGAGGGAGAGAGGCATTGGGCTAATTACCACTGGGGAGACATTTCTGGCCACTTTCCAAGTAATCTTCATCAATTTCCACCGTGCCTGGTGTGTGGCACTTGAGTTAATTGATCATGTGATAGATTAGTCTGATAACTGGCAGCCTGGTCAATCTAGCGATAAAAGCTAATGGGCCGCTCAGTCCTCTGATTGGTGGCTGGGGGTTGGATTGCGATGAATTAAATATAACATCAGGACAACGTATAATAGGAGTTCATTCTCAGCTGCGACTGCAGTTCATTAGTCTGGTTCTCCGGCGGCCGTTATCATTGTGAGTTAGGTGCCGACTGACTGGCTTCTGGTTGGAGATCACCCCGAGCCATTCCAACCACCGAAATCCCCCTCCCCTCACAAATCCATCGTAAAAAGGAACAAACGAGACAAATAATGAATCATAAGAGAAAAAAACTGAATAAATAATAGAAACCAATCTATAATATGATGTAGACAGAGTTGAACATTTCCTGGAGAGAGGGCTCTACCTCGAGCAAAGTAGCTCTTACTAACTAGAAATCTGCTGCTCCAGACATGAATGCTGCAAATCTACTTTTCAGGGAAATAATATGTTTTTGGGCAGAAGATGGTTCTGCATGGGTTATTGTGGTAGGTGTGTGTGTGATGCTGTTCAAATGGCGCGAGCGTATAAGACCGAGAGGAGAGGAGGGACGGGTAGAGAGACATGTGAAATGTTAAATATTTGTGTTTTGAGTGACAGATGGGAATGAGTGAAATAGGTCTGGTTTCTGAATGCCTGCGTGTGTGTGTGTATTCACCACTTTTCCCCACTATGTGTAATGTGTAATTTGTATGACTGTATGTGCCCTGACTTAGTGCCTGTACCTGTACCTATGCATATGTAAGTAGTTCAACACACACACACACACACACACACACACACACACACACACATTTCACTGTTATAACACACTTTATTAGTATATTCTATTCACCGTTTTTTTGGGTTCACGTAATAGGCATGGAAAGTATATATGTGACACTATTACTATTACTGTAGTAACGCATACTGTATATTCATTTTGGCGTTCCTCATTCTGCAAAGCATTTCACCCATAAATCTGTATCTTTGACGACTGTTCTTCCTCCCTCCCTGTCACATCTAAAAAAAGGTTGCTTTGTAACTTAGCAGCTAAACGCCTCTTTTATGTCAGACCTCCTCCTTTCTCACTTTCATTTGTTCCACTTTGAGTTCCCCCCTAATTATTTTCTCCTTTAAAATCAGTAAAATAGGGACATGGTCATTGTTACATTTTCGGTTTGTGACACTGTTTGTGCCGTAGCCTGAAGGGGAACATGACGCAATCTTGCACAAGCGTTATCCAAAACGTCACTGGCGGGGCAGTAAAACTTGTCCTCCTTATGCTGTAAACCTCTGCAGTACAGCGGTCAAGTATCGGTCGTTGTTAACGTTTTCCCCATTTCTTTACATATTTCTCCATTGCATCTTTGTTGCACACGTTTTATATATATATATATATATATATATATATACATACAATGCATTGCAGCCACAAATCCTCATTGTGGCACAGCTTGCTCATTGCAGGAACCATCGCCTGGAAATGGCTGCTCATATGCACGCTTTTGTGCTGTGCTGTTGATATCAAAGTGCAATGAAAGTTTAATCAGGAACTCTGCCACAGCAGCTCAGTACTCTGACAGCTCACATTCACCTGCGTCACAGACTTACACAAACATCAACATTTTGTGCAACTGGCTCTTGGCAGCAGCATGGATGGGCCATTCATCATTCTCAACTCTCAAAGAGAGCTGTTGGTAAATGGTTTTACTCGCCTTTATGGGTTGGGGTTACTCCTACACCATTTGCCTGGATCTACTTTTATGCACTCATACTGAAGGGTTAAGGGACTGGATTTAATAACAACGTTATTGATCAGTTTGAGTTCTTCTCTGTGGGAGTGTGTTCAGCTAAACTACAGTATCGGTCAGCTATAAAGACAGGATCATGGAGTCCAAGTCTCACCTCTGACCTTGACATATGAAACCACTGACTGCTCTCGAATGCGTGCTCCCACACTCACGACCAATGTGTGGCCATTATTTTAAACAACTGTAAGCTGTAAGCAAGGGGAAGGTTTTTCTTCTCCTTTTCGCCTAACTGCGTCCAATATTAGAGTGCTCCCATTGGATTGCCATCATTTATCTTTGCTGCATGTGTATGGCATTATGAGTAATGGTACTTTCACGCTTTTCAGCTCCCCTGATTACTTTGGCCCCCACTCCACCTCCCTCGTGCCTTTTATGTCGACGACATATTCCTTCAAATGTAATGCGGACAACTTTGACAAAGTCAGATGCAAACTGGGGATTGCCAATGAAAGCTAGCGTCGGGCTGGGAGAGACAGGCTGGGGTTTCGTTTCTGGAATGACACAGCTGTAGAGGAACAAGATAGGATGAGACTTGATGAATATGGCACTGACAACGGCCAATTTGTGTTTTGCTTATTTCCTCCTATTACTGGAAAGTTATTTTATTGGCTGTTGAATATAACATGGACATACTTTGACCTCTGTCCTTAGCGGTGTTCTGTTGTGGTTTTGTTGTTTCAGAGGACAGCGCGGCAAATGCCCGGAATTAGTTTATTGTGAGGATTTGGATTAGAATGAAGACATCAAACAAAGAATGTCACAGTAATGCGTGCCCCTCGCCTCCCTAAATCCCATAGTGGTCACTCCGGCAGAACATGGATTCCGCCCTCTATATGTAAAAGTGAGCCGCTGAACACAGGCTATGGCCGTGGGCTAGTTGGCTGGCTAACTGGTGGTCAGTGCCCAGTTCCTGGGGGTTGAACCAGAGATGAATGCTGCTGGGAGGAAGCCTGATTAGTGCAGCTGACAGGCCATAGATCTTAGCTGGCCAGTCCCCAACCCAAACCACCCCATCTCCCCTTTGGCGCTGCCTTGTGCCTAAGACCATGCCCCTACACACACAATACACTCTCCCAGACTGCAATAAGTGTGGATTCAACACAATTTATATTCCATCAAGATTGTGTGCCTATGCGTGTGCACGGGCGAGTGTGTGCAAGGGACTTCCAAAATTCCCTCTTCTTATCTGGCAGGAATGGGAGAAAGAAGGGAGAAAACAGTATATATATACACTGTGTATATACAGTATATATATATATATATATATATATATATATCGAACAAATCTCAGGAGTTAAATCTTTTTACTGAGTCACTCGCAAAGAGCTGAATCTCCAAAAAAGTGCCAGTAATTGACAGGGCATCAGGATAAACACAGCTTACCTCAAACAAAGCCAGTTACTCCAATGAACATAGAAAACTACTCAATTAAGCAGCACTCCTCCGAGCATCATCAAATATTGCTTCCTCGACAACATGAACTGTTCTCCATTGTGTCGAGCGGGCGAGTCCAGCAACACAATGTAGCCACAAAACTGCTGCCGATTCGCCCATTAATTTTTAAGACCACCGACCCACCTTCGCTGTGTGTTTCTGTAGCACCTGAAAGGAGGAGGACAAGGCGGCTAGAGGTGAATTTTTCGCTTACTCACAGATCAGATCACCAACACCAATGTATGATATCAAACACGGGGGGCACACGGCTTGAACTCAATAGTGTAAGGTGCATGTATATTCCCTGGTCTATGGCAAGCGGTCAGCCAAGAGCCCCAGAATGCTATATGAATACTATATTTGGGTTGTTGGAGTACGGGCAATTTTGAATACGTTGATTATGACAAGATCAGAGCATAATGCCACAGCATTGCGGGATTTAGTGCTATGCCCTTTGGGCATTCACATTTAAACTTCTGCCAGTTCTGTAATTATGTGTATTGCTGTTTTAATTAAGGCACGAGCTGTGAGCCTTGCAAGTGCTGCGATGGCTGTTGAGAAACCACCGCAAATCAACGATTCATATGGCTGCTGCAACATAAATGTTCAACATGTTCGCTTAGCAATTTCCATTACCATTCTCTTCTTAAGAAGAAGCCGAACATCGATTGAGTAGTAACTCTCATGTTACCTCGATAATCGTATATTTTAATGCACAATCATGCCGTCGTGTTTATTGGTTGTTAGGAGGCCGTGATGAGAACGAAGTAATGTGTATATAGTATACTGTATATACAGTATATGATTAGATGATTAGGACTAATAAAATCCTGTCATAGACATGTCCTCTATTGAATTTTCACTGTCTTCATCATAGATTTTGAGTCACTTCATCTTTTTTAATTTGCACATTTTTCTCACTATTTTCCTTGTCTATCTCATTTGCAGTCTCCAAAGACCCCTCTACACAAACATAGTCTACTGACACACGCACACACACACACACACACACACACACACACACACACACACACACACACACACACACACACACACACACACACACACACGACTACCCACAAGCCATTGTTCTCAATCTCCTCAAACAAATTAAGGCTTCCCACGTCCCCAACAGAGTTACTTTAACGCTGAGTAAACAATGTGGTCTCTCTGGCATGTTGTAATTTTTTTTTTTTTTTTTTATTCTAAGTGGCCACATATTTGCTTTTGGACCATTTTATCTTAACCTGTCAGGCCCAGTCACTCACACAGGCTTAGGGGAATTTCATCTGTCTGAATCGGGCAGAATACAAACACACATAGTGTATATATATTTAGATATATATATACAGTATATATATATATATATATAAACATCTGCAAATGCCAAACGTCTGTAACACCAATGTCAACCCCGAAACACACAGAGACATACCTTCACACACACAGACACACACAGACACAGACACAGACACACACACACACACACACACAGACACACACACACACACACACACACACACACACAGACACACACACACACACACACACACACACACACACACACACACACACACACACACACACACACACACACACACACACACACACACACAAACAGCAGCCTTATGTCCAAGCCCGTCATGGAAATGACTTCCTAATTACAATCAAGCCCTGTTCACTCAGTGCCTCAGCTCTGTCAGGCAAGGCTCTAACATCTCTGGCACCTGTTTACTGGTGGCTTGGATGTTGCCTAAGGTGTGTGTTTGTGTGGGTGTGTGTATGTGTGTGTCACAGCATGGCTGAGTACAAAGAGAGCCTGTGAGTGAAGGTGATATAAAGTTAAGTGGCAAAAGAGTGGTTAACACGTGCAGGACTAGAGTTATGCGTATGTTATTTGGAAATTTGTGGTGACATTACAATAGCAGCAGCCTTTACAGCTTCAACACATCTCATCATAATAGGATTTCTTTAGATCGTGGCCAACGGTATTTGCACTTTCTATTTCATTGGTGAAGGCTGCTGCCCGCACTCTCTGGTTCAGGCGGATGAGAAACTCCAAATTCGGGTCAAGAGGCAGCAGGAAGTTATGCTGCGTTTCATGAAAACTCGAAAATCTCTAATTCAACGGATCGGTAGTCTCATTTTCATTACATTTAGTCATTTATCAGACGCTTTTATCCAAAGCGACTTACAATTGTTCAAATACCGACGGACGCAGCCACCAGGAGCAATTAGGGGTTAAGTGTCTTGCTCAAGAACACTACAGCATGCTAGCAGGAGGAGCCTGGGATCGAACCAGCAACCTTTAGATCACTAGACCACCAGCTCTACCTCCTGAGCTACCATCCCCCGTAGTCCCCATGTTAACATGACATAAAAAACTACAGAGTAAAAAAGTATACAAAGGGAACGTTGTTCGATGTGCGCCACCATGTTACAGTCTGTTATCTTGGTCAATTTCGGCGCGAGCAATCAGCTCAGGAATTCTAACTGAAATGGCCATTCCTTTACACTTTTCCAAAGTATAAGGTTGGATCCGTCTTCGGTGGAATGAAGCGTAAGCTGTTCCACGCACACCCATACATCACAGCCTGCACTCGCTGTGGCAGAGATCAGAATGTGAACAAACCCTTACATCCATATATTTCTTTCTTAAGTAAAAAATGGAATTCTTCTATAATGCTTTGGGGGGGTGGTTAAAGGGGCTTTAGCCCCCTGTGGAGCACCGTCCCTGGCTGAAACACATATCAGCATGTGAATAAGGGGAGCACTGGCACATATTTTTATTCACTTCCAGCACTGACAAGAACATAATTAAGTCATTATCTCTCCAAAGATGCTTGCTGACAAAACTGACATTGAGGTGAGCCTCCAGCATCTGAACACACACCAGCCACCTGCGTCGCTGCCAGGGTGTGTTTGATCAGGTTCTCACCCCCACCACCTTGCCTCGGTACCATAACAGAGATGGCTGGACAGCTCAGGACTGTGGTATGGAGGAGAATGCGTAGCGATGAAGCATATGTGTTCATGAGTCCGTCTGTGCGGGTTTGTGAGAATGCATAATGTGACTACAAGTATGCATACATCTGTATATCTCTATACAGTAGAAGGTTAGAAGGTTAAGTTCAGGAGTGGAGATCTGAAGCAGATGTCAGATAAGTAGCAAGTCCCAACCCATCCCCCTGTGCATCCATGTGTGGCTTTCTAATCTTGTGGCATTTTAGGTTTTCATCATTTGTGTCAAATAAACCTTGTCACAATATTTTAGCATTGATATCTAGGGATAGCATAAGCATATGTTTGAAAGGGGTTTCATCTTCATTGAAAAAATTTGAAGAAATATTGCTCAATAATATAATGGCAATGTATTGTTGAATGCATCCACTGGTGAAATAATATATTTGCAATATGTTCTACTGTAGTATGTAAAATGTCTCTGAAGATTAGAGATGGCAGTGGAGTAATCAAAGCCTGTGCCGGAAAACCAAGAGAAGATCTGTAATCATTATTACAAAGTAGACAACAGCATTACATAACTGTGATGCAGTGATCTACTAGAGATACTCAAATGCCTCATTTGAGGCACAAAACACAGTTTTATGTAAAGGAAAATCACAATGAAATTTGGTACAGTTCAGTCGGTTCCAACCCAGGGAGTGGTCAATTAGGCGGGTACTAAATGATTAAGACAAATGCTCCTCGAATCTGTGCTTAGGAGCCTGGAGCCCCCGGACTGCAGATAAATGTAACCATAAATTCAAAAAATTAATCTATTGAATCCTGTGCAGGAGCACGATTGTCTGACTTTTTTCGTGCTTCAAATATCAAAATTTCAACCAATTCATTTGAATGGGGAGATTTTCTTTGACTTTAGACAAATTGTGCTTCGGAACACGATTCAATAGATTGATTTCCGTGACCTCAAAAATCACGAGACCTGGTTGGATAAATTATGAGCTGGTCATCATTTTGGACATCAGTTTTTCTGGATGAAGCACTATAACATTTACATTTCTCAACAGATTTCAGTGAATCGTTTTAATATTCAAGGGATTTGGATCTGCCTGGAGTACATTGCTCCACCATCCGCCATTTCCGCTAATGGTTGCGCATTGGTTGATGTGCTTCCTGTGACGCACTGCCGGTGGCAGTTGGAATGCATAGTGATATCGTGACCAATCTAAACGGCGATGATCTCATTATTCCGCAGCCGTTACACTTCGCAATCAACATTAACTTCATAATGATAAGTAAATGCAAAAAAGTTGTCTATTGCTCCTTTAAAGGTTTCCTCTGTGTTGTATTAAAGAGCATCACTTTATTACCCTCATATTATTCTCGAGGGCCTAGCCACCCTCAATCATAAATTAAGCTTTTTTCTTCTATAGGGGAAAAGAAAAATGCGCCTTTCTTTCGCCAAAACCTCTCTGGACTGATATCTCATACTTTATCCTCAGTACTGCACGTGACCTCACAGCTTATTTGGCATCACAAGCCTGCAGGCCTGCTTTCAACCTATGTTCTCTGTTTGCATGTATTCACTTGCTGTTTGTTATATCGCACACAAAACAAACTGAATTGCAGGACAACCTGTAGGGTCTGCTGACAGCAGCAGCGATGTGAAGGACAGTCTTTGCATTTCTTTGCTTGGGGTTCAAATTCACTTAATTTTTTTTTAATATTTTGTTTTCTGCAAACAAATGTGTCCTGCTGTAAATTGACATTTGAGAATTATTGAATTTATGTGTTTTGTCCAATTTCAGCTAGATGCAACTTGGAGCCAAGTACTGTTAATAGCTTCAGTAACCACAATCTCACTCTCTCATCTGCTATTCTCAACCACTTCAGCACTATGAGTATGAAAGTACATGTGTTGCAAATCCCAAGAGCTTGTAGAATAGGATGTGATAACCTGAAGAGGAAAAATCTTGTATATTGAAATTTTCACTCACATAAAATATTCACACGTGTTTTCTGAATTTTAAGTGAATCTGAATATACTTCCTTACAGCTTCACAAAATATTGAATCTGTGTGCCTTGACGTGTTGCAAAAGTCAAAGTGCGCAGATTTTATATTTTGTGAAGATATAATGACCAATTTGACAGGTTGTGATCACAGATTTGTGGGGCAGATTGAAGGGGCTATAGGATGTAGCCAGGTGGGCAAGCGGTCATGGTTTCGACTAAGGAAAGAGACAAACGTACCCGCAAAGTCGACTTTTAGCCTGCTACCTGAAACCATGGACAGCTGAGCGCAGGAAGACACAGACATAAATATATGCAAAGGGTAGACAGTGAGATTAACATGGGCAGAGAGTGACAGACAGACAAAGCACACAAGTCCGAACGACGAGCGGAAAATAGACTCAGGGAAAGTCAAATACCTGCAACACTCCTAGAGCTAAAATTAGAAAACAATGACATTTGAGGATACCAGCATGTGGCTTATAATACAGTGAGTTGTCCGGAACATCTAGGCTGTCTTATTACATTATGTGGCACAACAAGTAAAGCAGGAACATCAGATATCTGTGAAATACAGCAGATTTTCTTTTCCTTTGTGAAAATGCTTAAGACAGAGGTCTGGTATTGATATTAGTACAACTGACAGAGCCAGGGCATAAACACACCGTGCTTACAACCTCAAGAGCTCAGAAATGGGAGAGATTTTCCAAAACCGTTGCATAAGATCTTGAAAAAAAAAAGTCCAACATTTTGGTAACGCAAAAAAATAAACAAAAGCAGTTTTTTTATGATGTCAAGCAGATTGTTGTAATAAGAACAACAACACAGTCGGAGAATGGCAGAAACACTACAATTTTGACCCAGAGAGCATGCCAGTTGAAATGGAAGGTGAGGTGTAATGAAAATCGGGGGTCTCCCGGTGGGGAGCAACTTTGAATTTCCCCATAGAACATTTTTTTTTTTCTGTTGAGAAGAAATGACTTGTCATTTCGGGTGCTCATACGGTACATCTAGCTGTGTTACAAACAGATTGAGTGGGCCTGTCAGAATGGGGGTTAGTCAGATGGCGTTGATTGGGTGTTTACATTGAAATAACATTTTTTGATATTCACTTAATTTAAAAAAGAAAGACAATCTAACATTATTTATTTACATAATATATATTTATATATATATAATATAGGATATATATATATAAATATAATTATAATTATATAATTATATTTACATATAACATTTATTTAAAATCGCCTCAGAAATTGCTGATCACTACAATAATGTTATAAAAAAATGATATCACATTGCACAGTAAATAGTTATTGTCCTCAAATAACTCAAATAGTTATTGTATGGAAGAAAGTGTCTGGAATATCCATTTCGGGATTTGGACCTCTGTCCTTGGTCTAAAAGCGAAATAAGTGCAAAAGGTAGAATGTTGATATTCAGCAATGAGATGGAGACTCGATCTGCAGAGTGGAAGTGTTTCTAATTCAATCCAGTTGGTCACACCACTGTCCCTCTCTCCCCACCATGACGCTTCTCACTGCCTGCTGCTTTCTGCTAATGGAGATATTACCTCCTCCTCTTCTTCTTCCTCCTCCTCCTCCATCTCATCATCATTCTGTTCTGCCTTTGTTGTCCCTTCCCTTCACTCCGCGCTCACTTCACCGCCTTTCAAATCCTTCCGTTGTGTCTACTTAGGCCCGGTTGAGTGAAACCAATCGAGAGGAAGCCATCGCTCTGCATCTCGCCATCCATAATCTTCACCATCCTTCCTTATTCAAGACTCTTCTGCTCTTTCCCTCTCTTCCTTCTGTCTTCCTCTCTGTCGCCGCCTTTCCTCTCTCCTTCTCTTGCCATTTAAAGGCAACACATTTTTTTGCCACGAAGAGGCACAGGAAACAAATGGGTGTTGTTATTGAGTGTGATTCGTCATGGTGGGCAGACAGGGTTGCTTTTAGTAGGGTTCAATATTTCTTTATTGTGAATGCCAAGCACTTTAATGGCAAACAATTGACATTTTCGGAAACCCCATGGGAATCAACCAGGCTCTGGCACCAGGAAATGCCACAGTTGAGGAAATTCTTTATCAGGGACGAATACTGTATGAAGTGAAATGTCCGTCAAACTCTCGGGAAATGAATGCATTTGCCAGAACTGGTGACAAGGGCAAATAATGAATGTTGATTTTCATTCATCATCTTAAGTCGCAAAGCAAAGAATAGTCCCTTTCTTCAATGGAACCAACTGAAAAGTATCTCTTTGAGAAGATACCTTAAACTTCATGTCTGTGTGATAGACAACTGGCCCAAATATTGTCCCAAACGTAGTCAGATTGACACTAATTTAATAGGTCCCAAATCTTTTGCCAGATTTTATGCCCAAGATCGTTTTGAATGACTGCCCAGAATCGCCCAATTGCCAGATTCATTTACTAAAACTTCCCCAACACAGCTGATAATGTGCCAGAACCCTCCCAGATATGGCCCAATCAAAGAACAAATTGATTGCAGTCTTTGCCAGCATTGTGTAAACTTGGCCAGAGTACCTGTCTTGGTTCCAATAAAATTATAGATCCGGCCCAGGTCTGTACCCCGCCCCCAATTAAAGGATAAAGGCTATTCATCATATACAGTATATAAAGGAAACACAACATGGAATTTGTCTTGCAGTAACTAAATCGCCATAACAAATTGAGCTGCAATTGTGAAACATATTCGGTTGATTGACAAGTAGCAGTATGTGTCAAATGAAGTTTGACTCTTAACACTTTGATATCTGAGTTTTTAAAGCATCATGAGCCAACTGTCAGAGTTCCAAAAAGGTCAAATTTTCAGTACCCAATGTGCAGATGCATTGGTCACAAAAGCTATGTAATGCGCTAAGGGGAACAGTCTAAACACCATGACAGCATATCCCCAAAATGGCAAACTGCATCAGGCAATAGGCCTGATTCAGAGTCATCGGAGAGTCATTTATGCCACTGCTCTACACTTGCCTGTTTTAAGAATTATTAGTCTTAAATAAATATAAAACTTAAAATAATTGTGGGACAGCAGTTATTTTTAATTACTGTTTAATGAAAATGGAAAATTGTAAGGAAATCCTTGAAGGGGCTGTACCGCTGCTGTGCCAAATCCTGACGAGGGGATTTGAAAATAATGGAAATTGTCTGGAGCCCCTAGGTAGACCCAGGGTCCTACATTTTGCGACTAATGTATGCATAATACCTCATTTTAATATGTGCAAAATAGCATCGGTGCACTGAGACGCTATTTGCGTGGCAGCGCAGTTAGAAGTGCATTTCACCATTTGCGGGTGCTTTGTGAATTAAAAGGTTGAGGGGCACAATTCTTTTGTGAATTCCCCCCTCAGTGTGATGGAAATCAAATAATTAATGCTCCCTTCTTTTGAATCATATGGATATTGATTCTACTTCCATGTGCTTATCACATGTCTTATCCTAGGGGCCCAAGCAGCCTTCTCTTGGCTGATTGTCTCTTGACCTCATACACAGTAGCACAATGTATTTTTTTTCCACTGTTCCTTTTGCATGTTATGGCTGAGACTAGTGAACCCAAGCGCAGGACACAGGGACAGGACAAGTCGAAAATATGCACAGGGGTTTATTCAAGGGATCAAGGGATAAGAAGATGGCAAGCAAGGCATGTAGGGCAGCAGGCATACCTGGCAGATAGGCCAGGCAGGACAGACAGGCAAGCGAGGGAACAGAAGAGCTGGTAACCAGAACAACAGGGGCACATTTGTGTCAGGAACAAAAACACTGAGACTGACTAAGAATGATACAGAGCGGCCGATAGCGAGACTAACGTGGTGGTTCAAACAACGTGGAAAGAAAACCGGGGTTGATATGCTGCTTGGTGATGAGTTGATGGATTGCAGGTGAGTAGGCAGAGCAGGTCAGGTGAACGACGTGATCGGGAGAGAGATGGAGAATGCAGACACGCCCACCACACACACAAAGACACAGAGAGGGGAGGGAGAGGGGGAGAGAGAGAGAGAGACTGGCTGCAGGCTTCGGGGGAAGTGAGGGCAGAAGTGGAAGGTGTGACAGTGTGTTGGCACTATGTATGAGACCTTGTGTTGAGTGTTATCCTGTGAAGCTCATAAGATGCTACTCTCTGCCCCAAGGGTTGGTGTGTGTGACTTTTACATAAACAAAACATACATGTCGCACACATGTGACACGTCCCCAAAGGAGGAGCCACTTCTCTATAACCAACTCTTTTCCTATAATGTTTCGATTTCCGCAGACTGCCTTGTATGCTATAAAACGTTCTTTAAATATCCCAGTAAATCACTGTTTGTATTATTGTATTTGGAGACCCAAGAGTTTAGCACCTCACATGAAGTAGGTATGAATTTCCACGACACCTGGCTCAATTTCCACGGAATTGTATCAGCATCTCTGTGACCAAGTCACAACAAAACTACATCAGCTTCACAAAGCTGGAATTTATGACAGGGTTGCTATTTTGTAAAAGATTGTATCCAAGTCCAAATGCAAGGTGCTTCTGTTATTTTGTACTATTTTGTATTTTGCACCCTGTGTATGCTTTATGTGACAAATTCCATTTTGTTTCATTGGAGCTATCATTTTTTTGGCCAGATTTCACTTTGTTGCATGGCTGTCAATATGCGATACCCATATTTTACAAAATTCTTAGGTGGTTCGAAAAGGGCACATGAATTCTGTATTTGTTATACAACTTTTATAGTCTTGATTGTGGCAACATATCTATTCTTCATCTCTATACTATAGAGACTATATTCACAAATGGATTCCTGGCCTCTACCACCTTTGCTAGATGCAGAACAAACTAAAGATCAAGAAATGTCAATCCGAGACCCTCCCTCCCGCAGTAGCACCATTAAGAAACAAAATTTCTGTTTCAAAGACACTATAATCATGACAACTGACAGCTAGGTGGAAAGTCAATAAAATCACATATTTTATCTCAAAACCCAGTGCACGTACACCCAACCCAGGCTTTCTCTTAAATTGCCAATAACGTGCTCTAAATGGAAAGAAAAGGGCATTGCTCACCTGAACCATCTCTTTGAAAACAACGCCCTACTTACCTTTCAAGAGATAATCCATAAATATGATGTTGGGAAAATAACTGGTCCACCACATTGCATGGTGGTATTGTTGGTTTACTTTCCTTTGAAAAGAAGACAAAATAATAACAATAACACTAATAAATATGGCTGGAGGCAGCAATACATGGGGTCCAGTTTAGGTGCTGCAGTCCGTTCTCCTAATAAAGGTATACAGTATATTCAAATGAATTGTCAGGCGGTGTCATGTCGGGCAATGATGATGAAGTGATGCAATGACGCGGTGACCAATTACAGTTTTCCAAGTTCTGTGAAACATCGTATCGACCCAGCGCAGATCCTGTGCGAAGCATCCACTACACACCAATGGAGTCAACAGCGTGAAACTCGCCCCATGCGAAAGTCCCCTCAAGGATACAACCTGCACATATATAACAAATTTGATGATGATGTCACAAAGCACCCCGCTGCAAAAACCAATCACGCTATGCCAAAGTTCTACTACTTCCGGTAAATTCGCAATAGTTCACTAATTACTGCTCCAAATATAGACTGATGTGGATCAAACTGTATGTGTGTGTGTGTGTGTGTGTGTGTGTGTGTGTGTGTGTGTGTGTGTGTCTGTGAAGGTACATCTCTGTGTGTTTTGGGGTTGACTTTGGCGTTGCAGACGTTTGGCGTTACACTACACCATGTCTGTTTGTATTGCGCCCGATTCAGACAGATGGAATTCCTCTAAGCCTGTGTGAGTGACTGGGCCTGACAGGTTAAGATAAAATGGTCCAAAAGCAAATATGTGGCCACTTAGAATTAAAAAGTAGAAAAAGAGAAGTTGTGTGTGAGTAGTGAAAATAAATCAGCTATTTCGAACAATCCACTCCTGTGTTGGATTTTGAAAATTACACTCTCAATTTTTTTAAATTGTAGACTTACAAATGTTTACTTTTGCTTAAAGGGTAGCCGGTGCTATAATAATAATAATAATAATAATAATAATAATAATAATAATAATGATAATAATAATAATAATAATAATAATAATAATAATAATAATGATAATTATTATTGTTGTTGTTGTTATTGATAATAACAATAATAACAATAACAATAACAATAATAATAATAATAATAATAATAATAATAATATTAATAATAATAATTCATGTTCAATGTGCTATCCTTAATAAAAATCACTTTTATCCAGAAAAGCATATTATCAACTCTTCCTGACCCTAAACAAGGGCAGCTGGAGCTGAATGTAGAGACTAGAAAACCAGGCCATAAATAGGGTATAAACACCACTAATTACTGCTCAAAATATAGATCAATGTGGATCAAACTTTGACAAAAAGATATCTGAAACACTGTGGATCCAACGCCATGGATCCAACGAAACCTCAACCATGTCTGTCCTTTCGGCGGTTGATGTGCACCAGACACTTTTAGCCGAAGAATGCCGTTGATGTATCGGCAGTGCTCGACTGTCTGCAACTTCCGGTGGTTTTGCAACGGCTTTCCAATAATTCTTGCTATACCGCTATAAATGTGGGGTGATTTGGATCAAACTTGTACCACAAGATGTCTGAAGTGCCTCAGTTCCAACGAGGCCTTCATGGGTTCGACGGTTGCCGCATGCCAGACACGAGGAGAAGAATCGGTATAACAATACGAACAAATCAATAGATATAGCTGTATCTAGCTGCAGTTTAGTGGATGGTATGTGTGTGGCGGTGTGACGTGTTTCTCCCAGATCTGTGTCTCTGTGCTTCGGCGCTGCGTATCTGCACTTAAGTACTGCTGTCAAACTGATAACTGCACACTGCTTGTTCCTGGAGCCTCCAAACTATGCATCACCCTGATGAAATGTGTCATGAATACTCCCTGATCGTCCAGTATTTATATTCGTTTTCATTTTTTATGTTCATCTGGTCATTTCCTCATGCCATGTCACTAACATCCATGTCACTTCAGATCTGCCCACTACCTTTTGCTTTGCTGTCACTCCCTTTTCTTCGTCTGGTTTCCCCTGCCTGTACCTCATTCCCTCCTTACTCCCTCAGTATCAATACCAGTCCACTTCCCTTTGTTCTCTGCCAGATTGTCTCTTGCATTACGTTGAGCATTCCTGCACAACCATCAGTTTCCTGTACCTTCCAAACCCTCTGGCTGATTTGCCTCTTCTGACTGATCTCCTGGTTTTGACCCCAGCCTGTTTTTTTTTGTTTTTTTTAATAAACCTTTGACTTGTTACCTGATTGTTTTTGTGTCATGCTTATGGGTTCACATCCATTCTGAGTCAGTGAGCGTCACAGAACGAACAGGTACTTCATCTACATTAACCTTTGTCAAAAAGTTTTTTGAGGCTTTTTTTTTTTTTGTTATTTCAGGGGTTTTTTTCAGAGTTTTCAGAGAGTATTTCAATCTTTTTTTTTTTTAAGAGGAGAGTGGCTGACCTCCAAGGCAGCACATTCTCCCCACCGCTTCTTTGCTGTTGTAGACCTTCAGCTTTTCTGTGGCATCTCGAACACGAAAAGAATGCAATTATTTCACAACAGACAACAAATACATGTTCCTTTCACTGTATCATTTATTATGTTTATTGATATAACTAACTACAATTCAGGGAGACATAGAACCAAAATAATTGTCTGTCATGAAGTACACCCCTATGTTACACCGATCAGCCACAACATTAAAACCACTGACAGATGAAGTGGATAACATTGCTCATCTCGTTCCAATGACACCTGGAACGGGATGGAATATGTTAGGAAGCAGGTGAAAAGTCAGTTCTTGAAGTGGATGTGTTGGAAGCAGGAAAAATGGGCAAGCATAAGGATCTGAGAGACTTTGACAAGGGCCAAATTGTGATGGCTAGAAGACTGGGTCAGAGCATCTCCAAAACGGCAGGTCTTGTGGGGTGTTCCCGGTATGCAGTGGTTGGTACCTACCAAAAGTGGTCCAAGGAAGGACAACCGGTGAACCGGCAGCAGGCCGGTCAGAATGCCCGTGTCCACCGCCAAAAGCACCTACAATGGGTATGTGAGTGTCAGAACTTGACCATGCAGCAATGGAAGAAGATGGCCTGGTCTGATGAATAACTTTTTCTTCTACATCATGTGGATGGCCGGGTGCGTGTGCATTGTTTATCTTGGGACGAGATGGCACCAGGATGCGCTATGGAAAGAAGGCAAGCGGAGATCGTGTGATGCTCTGGTCAATGTTCTGCTGGTAAACCTTGGGTCCTGGCATTCATGTGGATGTTACTTTGCCACGTACCACTTACCTAAACATTATTGCTGAGCAAGTACAGGTAATGTCTGTAGAAATATTTATCTCTGGCATTTCTATAAAAAGGCAAACTTTTGTTTGTTTTTGATAACTCACCCTGGTGAGTTATCAAAAACTCAGCCGTCCTCTCAGACACTCATATCTGACGTAACAGCGTTTGTGTCACGTGGACGGAAGCGGTGATCCAGCGTGTCCTCCTCTCTGCTCGGACAGTTAATAAACTTCTTGTATGACTCCTTCCAGCTTGACGGGGGTGAAACTTGTTTGCCGCTGCCGTGTTTGAGAATAGGTGAATGTGAGGCATGTACTGTGAAGCGCTTTGAGTGGTCACAAGACTAGAAAAGCGCTATATAAACAATACAGCTAAGTTACTGTTTCCCTTCTTTTTTTTAACATTTTGCGGAAACCCCTCAAGGGCACATTTGAAATGAAAGCATGAATAAATTTTCTTCACTGTATTCAACGGTGATAACAGACGCTTATAAAGATTATTTTCAGATAGGCACAATTTTTGAAATTATCCGGGACAAAACCCAAATTGTTTCCAAAAATGGTTCCTGCTGACTCATCCTGTCTGCTAGCAATCGAAGCTTGCTGAGTCGCAACTCCTGCTTGGTGGTAGAAAAATGCCACCAACATTGATCTCCACACCTCTCTTCTCCCCACCATTTTCACTCTTGTCTCGCTTGTCTTTATCTCTCTAGCTCTCTCCCTGTTCTATCCCTACAGTTTTTTTCACTTTCTCTTTGTTTCCCCTTTCCTTTCACGCAGTTTCTCATTATTTTTGTTCTTCAGCCCACAAACTGTTTAATGCACAGACACACACACACGCACGCATGCACACACACACACACACACACACACACACACACACACACACACACACACACACACACGCGCGCGCACACACACCTTATGCCGTAATGCGCTGATACTTTTTAAAATAGAGGAAATAAGCTATGGAGATTGGTGTAACTTGCGCCTTATTAAAAACCACAAGGAAAGCAATGAATTATAAACAGGCATGGTGAGCGATCACAGATAAATGT
Source organism: Zeus faber (assembly GCF_960531495.2). NCBI lineage: Eukaryota > Metazoa > Chordata > Actinopteri > Zeiformes > Zeidae > Zeus > Zeus faber. The sequence continues at coordinate 9,414,940 of NC_137196.1, read as the reverse complement.
AGTATTTGAATGCCACCTGGAATCACACAGAGAAAAGGGCAGAACACACAGCGTCCGCTCCATTAATCAAAAGGCGCATTGTGGAGAAAGTCCCAGGCCACTTTATTTCAGCGGAAGACAAAAGAAAACAAAGTCTTCTAAGTTCACATCGAAAAAATATCAAATATCCCAAAACTTGATGAATCGTGTTCACGTGCGCACAGATGCTCGCCAGACAAGAGCTGCAGCTGCTTATCCATCCAACTAATTACCCCACAACATAATGTATAACTCTCACAGTCCTGACCCACCACCCTACCAGTCACCCCCCCCGCAGACAGTACCACACTGAATAACATTATTTTTATTGGGAAACACTGATGAGCTGGGCTCTCTTCAATCCTGGAGGAGCTTTGGCAAGTTGACGTCGGCCTCGCCAGAGCCTGCCCTGCTCCCATCTGCTGTGAATCTGCAATCACCACTGGCCCCCTCAGTGTTGCTGTAGCCCTGCTGGGCTCCACAACACACACAACTCACGCACACTCTTAGACACACACACACACACACACACACACACACACCCACAGATCCACCGCACCTCCATACATACCTTGTTGCCAAAGCCAGGCATTGGCTCCGCCCCCCTCCCCTCACACACTTCAAATTGCTTTGTTGTGCAGCCAACAGCAGAAGCTTTACACGGAGGACACCGCAGTACGTCTTTATCTCACACGCTGTTCTGTATCCAGCCACTTGTTATGATGGGATTACATGGCTAAAGCAGATTGAGTAGAAAAAAAATAAAATTAAAAGATAAGCGTTGTCACGACCTTACAGGGTATTATAAGACTCAAGGTTCAGGTGATGGGCGTTCATGGCCTCTTTCAGAAGTTGTTGATAAGTGGTTCAAAAAAGCATCAGTGCTACCCGCAGAATTTACAGTACAAGACGCTAGCATCACAGGAGAGATTGATTTGAAAGCATTAAGGTTTCTGAAAATGACCATCCGGCCCACGCTGAGCCAGTTCTGCTTAATCTGCAAAACAGGCCCTCTGAGCAACAGTTAAATGCCCAATTACTCTTCTACGGGTAGCCACACCGTGCACTTGTGTGCTGGGGCTTTAACTCTGAGAGTCAATACTCATATCGCTGCAAACCTGATTTAATGATAGGCTCCATTTGTTCCCTTGGGCTGCAGTTTTCTAACGTCAGTGCATTTCTAGTTGGTACGGCTCTAAATCAGTGATGTAAAAGTACCTGCATAGGTTGAATAAGGTGGCGTTTCCCCCATGTCAGGCCATGGGAACGGTCCCCATCTTCTCACTGGCAGCAGAGGGTTGTGTTGATTACTGGATTTTCGACCCTAATTCAAATTTCTTGTAGAAGCTCGTTACTGTTGGACATAACCAATGAGAATTGAAGTGATCTTACCTCCTACTGTGCTAAAGTTAATAAGAAGGCAATTGCTAGTTTGAGAAGTCTATTATCCAGTAATGGGCTACACCACCGAAGCAATTATCACCTGCTGGTCGGACTCTTTGGCTCAACAGAACGTTTTTAATTGTCGGTTAGCTTTTACGCCACCAGCACTTTGTAACATACATATTATATAGCCGAATGGATGTTTCAATTATTGTTTGGTTACACTTCATTTGTAATGCGCTTATTTAGTATTACAACTGAGCACTATCAATTCGTCAGGTTGAGGTTCCAAATTGTTTGAAACTGAACATACATATGTAAATGAGAATAAAAACAGATTACGCCGTCTCCATAGTGCTTAGAATGTATAGACCTCATTTAGAATGATGAGCTTTACAGCAACATTGATATCACAGTCAACTGGGGGCAAATAAAAAATAAAGGAACCTGTTTGGACAACATACAAAGACCTTCCGTTCAGGCGAGGAAAACTAAGAGGGCACATAGTATTACATATTACGTATTAGTACACTCGGTATGTAGCAAAATAAGAAAGAGTTACAGTCCAGGCCTTCAGTTGTTCACTTTTTTTACCAACATAAAGTGGAAGCTCATGTTAGTTAGGAAATACAGTGAGATATATGAAAATGAAGCAACAGCCTTAAGTCCGTCTTTGTGTTGCACCGCAGAGAGAGCACCTCAAACACTGCGATGCAGGGCCGCGAAACCGATCGTTCGTGGCGAAGATTGGTTTCGCTACGAACGAAACCAAAACGAGACGTCTCTGGACTGTGTTTAACAAATACGTTACAGGATCATACGTTTATTCTGTCTTGTATTAGTATCCAAAAAAAAAAAAAGAAAGAAAATAAGAAATGGGCTGTCAGATGGGAGGCTGCTCCCGTCATTCACAGAAGTGGACACATTATACACGGCACTCCGACATACAAGTGGGCGTCCTGCATGCGGGATGGATCTCCTGGTCACCACGCAAACTGTGACGGGCAAGTGAGGAAATATGTAGGTAGAATTTAAAAAAAAACAAAAAAAAACAGTTACACTTATTTTGGAGAGAGAAACTGATCCCTTTTTTGGCATCGAATAGGCTTGAATGGAACCAACACAAATCGGAGGGACGCACTTATAAACAAATTACCTTTTTTCTTTTCTACCGTTGTCGACAAAGCCCCGATATTATAGGATTAATTCGCTTTATAACGGAGAACATGGCATCATTAATTTCCGCAGCGAGCTCTCAATCAATGACACATTAACACACAAAGCATTTTCCCTGAACCAACGGTGCTTTTTATTATGCTGCAAATCTGTGTCACACTCGTGTCTACATCGCTCGTGACATCTATTTCTTTAGGGTTTTTTTCAAGATACACTTGTATGACTCTGATTGTATTAAGCAACTGCCAATCATAGCTGCTCACACTGTGCTGCACTTCCTACACATAATTACCTTCTACATGACCAAACTTAACAAGAGGGAAATTGCTAGTGTTGCAATTCTGTTACGCTGTAATCGGCCATGCTACCTCTTGAATCTCTAATCTTGAATCTTGAACTACTTAAGCAATTAACACCTCTCATTTACAGTTTAACCAGCCTTTTGCGGTGTGACCACCACGCAGCAGGAGTGAAAGCGGGCGAGGTGATGTAATAGAACAAACGAAAAACTGTTCTCTCACACTGCTATTATAATTTGTATAATTTGAAGTAAAGAGCAAAGGGATTCGGTACCAGGTGGGGTGTTAGATCAGCGGTAATTTGGCTCTCATGAGTAACTTTAAATCTTTCGTATCAATATTTACTTGCGAGTCACCCCAGACGGACTCTTTGAGAATATGTTGTTTTTTTTTGTCATTTTTGCTTGCAGAGTTGAAGAGGCACATAATGCGAAAGTTACAGGATGGAGGACCATTGTATGTTCCCTCAGGCGAGGCAGTTGGCGGATATGCTGGCTCTATTAAAAACAAATAACAAAAGAAAAAAATCCAAGAGTAAACATCTCCTACGAAGGCGGTACTAAGCTTTATTGCAAGTATTTATCTAAGTTAGTGTTTTAGTGTTACAGTGCTCACTTTGTAGCTACCTTGCTTTTTTGCCCTCTAGAGTCCCATCCTAAATTGCTTTATTTTATATAGAAATGTGGTTTCCTTCAGAAACATTTGCTTTCATTTCCTTTGCGCTGTTTACCAGAAGGACCACGTTTATTTTCGGCGGGATGAGAAATTTCAACAGTCAGTGGAAAAATAAAAGTGATTATCTGACATAATTTCCCCCTCCACCTCCATGCCTCTCCTTTACTCCCACCTGCACCTTCCTCACTCCCTCCATCACTCCACCTGTGCCTTTCTTCAGGGACTCTTTCTACTATCCCATTTCCTCCAAATTAGTTCCCATGCCTCTTTCATCTGCTCTCCACTCTCCAGTTGTCGCTCCATCTCCCCCTCCGACTTCCATTCCTTCCTTCCTCCTCCCTTCTTTTCTTTGAAGCCGCGGCCGCTCTCCCTCGTGTCACGCTTCCCCTTTGCGATCTTTCCGCTGCCCTGTCTGTCTTTCTCTCTTCCTCTTTCTTGGCCTGCTTACCTGCCTTGCCTCCCTCCTCTCCTCCTCTCCTTTTCATTTTTCAGTGATTCATTACTGTACTTATTTATAATCCCTTCACACACCAGGTGTCACGTAGTGGCAGCTGACAGGCTGACGGTCGGACAAATAGTGTCAGGTCGCCCATTAATTCAGAGTGGTGTCACTTCAGGGACCCTCTCTGATTCCCCGTTGACCTTTTTTTGTTTATGTGTGAATCTGTTGCCGTGCGTCTATGACCAGGAACAGAATGTATTTAGTGCATCAGCACTGAAGCGAAGATGTAAAATCCACTGAAAAGTGCATTGCACTGCTGCCTCACAGCGAAGAAGGTCCTGGTTCAATTCCCGCCTGGGGCGCTGTTGGCACCATGCTCCTGCGGGTTATCTCCCAAATAGGAGCCTTTCCGTGTGGAGTTTGCATGTTCTCCCTGTGCTCACATGGGGTTTTTCTCCATCTAACGTCATTAAGGACCCCCACCAAAAACATGCACACATCCCCATCTCTGACCAGCGATGGACACTTGTTACCAGGTCCCCGGGCGTGTCCACAAATGCTGCCCACTGCTCTCGGCTGCCCCCCCGGAGGAAGGACAAGCCAGGATGTGTCAAATGCAGAGGCCACATTTCACCAGCCACCACCCAAAAAGCGTGTCTGTGTGTGTGTGTGTGTGTGTGTGTGTGTGTGTGTGTGTGTGTGTGTGTGTGTGTGTGTGTGTGTGTGTGTGTGTGTGTGTGTGTGTGTGTGTGTGTGTGTGTGTGTGTGTGTGTGTGTGTGTGTGTGTGTGTGTGTCTGTGTATATGCATGTGTTGTAGAGTGGTGTGTTGTGTGATGAATAAAGAACCCTCTTCTTCTACCTTCACACTTCTCCAGCGAGCCTCTGCTCCGGATTCACTAGCTGATCTGATCTGCTCCGGGGCACATTTATGGAAGATCCAACTTTCTTTAATTAAACAAAGAAATAAAACTCTTGTTGCATGTCAACATTGGTTCCGTCAGAATATTTCCAATGGGCCGGCACAATGGGACCACCTCAGTGGAACTGGATCATTACTTTGCCTATTTCATGCCAAAGACAATAGTGTTTCAGTGTCGCGTTAAGTGTCTAGTTGAGTTTCTTTCCCAAGGGCTGCAAATGATCTCAAAGCTAAAAGTGGTGCAATCTGTTTTTTTCATTCTAAAACATTAATTCTTTAACTACAGTAAACAATTACTTTTAGGCTCAAGAAGCCATTGGAACCTACATATATATAGAGGCGATATAAGAGATTCTATATGTAGAAGAAAGAAACATATTAGATCTACCCAAATCAGTGGTTATGTAAATTATGCAAATTACCTCTTGTGTTACCTGAAAGAAACACCTCATGTTCCTGAGTCCTGCTTTGGATTTCCTACTGTGTTTTTAGATGTAGATTTTACATTAGGCAAAAAAAATATTAATTAAAATACTCTAACTTGAAGTCTAAACCTCTCATTGTAATGAGTACATCCTAATACCTGTTTTTCTTCAGTTATACTATAAATCCAAGGCGATCTTTACAGCTCTCTTATCCGACATTATAACAGCACATGTTTTCCCATACAGTTCAAGTTCAAGTTCAAGAGATTATTTGTCACAAACATTCACATACGGTCGTACATATATGCAGTGAAATGTCATGACACCCGGTGATTACGCACAATAAGCTCTATAAGCTCAAAAAATACGAAAAATTCTCAAATGTGCGTAATCGACACGCGGTGCTCGCGCAGGCGGCCGCAAGGGGCGGCGCCACAATCGCGATTCTGGGTTCTATAATTATTTAATATAATTCATTGTCTGTGTTGTATTAAATATAAATCTGAATCCTCTTAAATCCTTCAGATACTTGGCATCCTTGTGAAAGAAAGGAACAAGCAGAGGACAATTTTGTCTCGTGAACGCAATCAACTGTTCCAGAAATGTTTTTTAATATGTAAATTGACAAACACAGACCAGTTAAAGTCTGTTTTCTGAGTTGTGGTTTTAATCCAGAGGCTGTCAGAGGTTTCACTACTCGGTGTCCGGTGTCCATCACTCATCTGTGGATCTTGATGTAGTTCCACTATGAGTGGAACTAACCATGTGAGTTCTAGTGCTAGTGCTATTTGTATGTTCTAGTGCTATTTGTGAGTGCTATTTACAGCGGTTAAACATTGATTAAACATTTATCAATCTGAGAACCCCCTATTCAAAGCATTTGATATATTTCTTTTTTGGATCATTTATTAGCTGTCGGCAGTTATTTTCGTCTGAATTAGTTCTAGTTTCATGGCAGAGTGAGCAAGGTTTTTAGGGCATACGATACATCAGAACATATTCTCCTGGATTCGTATTTGAAGCTTTTTATTTTTAATCAATATTAGAGGATTAAGGAAATGTATGCCTCCGAGGTGTTGTGACCCCCCCTTCAATCTCTGGTGACCCCCTATGGGGGCAGGGCACCCGAGGTTGGGAATCACTGATTCAGAGGGTTATATTCACACAAGTGATACACTCAGTTTATATAAATGGTTAACTTTTAAGCCTGCGAACAAAATGCGAGACCATTAGAGCAACCAAAACTGGACCATCAACTATAGACCATTAACCATCTTGAGTACATTTGATACACTTGAGTAGAATCTTCAATGGAGGACTTTTGCTTTTACTACCATCCTGTTGCTGTATAGAAATTTAAATTCTCTTCACACCACTCCTGTAAAGCTTTTCTATTTCCGTTTTCATTTATTTTCCTTCATTTGGCCTTGAGATCGATGAGCAAATATCTCTGTGGTTGGTACTGATCTGCCTAGCCTGCCTTCCCTGCCTCCCTCCCATATCGTGCCCTTATTCCCTTCATCTGATGGGAAAGAGCCAGAAGAAAAAGTAGAGTAGCGGGTTCGAAAACGACTGATGTTTGTCCAAAGAGATGAAAAAGAGCCACAAGGAGGTTTCAGGGGGAGAGCGCAAGGAATTTTCAAGCGGGGCCAGCTGGACATGTCATCTGCTCGTTGGGATGAAACGCGATGTCCCCTTGGCGGATTGAAAGGTCAAGCTGACGCCTGAGCCCAGACAGTGGGACACCACGACTTTTGAGATGCTGAGGGGATTTTTATTTTTGTGTGTCTGAGGTTTGTGTTTGTGTGTCGTATTAATGTTCATGGTTGTGTGTGTGTGTGTGTGTGTGTGTGTGTGTGTGTGTGTGTGTGTGTGTGTGTGTGTGTGTGTGTGTGTGTGTGTGTGTCTGTGTGTGTGTGTGTGTGTGTGTGTGTGTGTGTATATATATCTCTTTATGTATGCGTTATGTATAGGTAGGCCTATATGTGTGTTATATGTTAGATGTAAGGTGTGTGTATGTGAGAGAGAGACAGAGCTAGAGAGTAAGTTGAATTTATGCGGTCAGTAGTTGTGTATGTGTCTGTGTGCATGCGTGCTTGCATATGTGTGTGTGTCGTTGTCAGAGTTAATCTCTGACTCATCTCCTCGACTTAGTGCAATCAAGTGCGTGGCATATGTCTAAATTCCATTTTCTATTTATCTTTGGGTGTAGAGAGAGAGAGAGAGAGAGGGGGAGAGAGAGATGTAGGAGGTATTTGAAAACTAGGGCATTACACAAATCCTATGCTGACCTTGTTAATAGATGTCTCTTGGACTCCATGCCGTTTATCAAGCGAGTGCTCGAAGAACCGACCAGTGTTCTTGAAAAGTACGCCCTTAGTGTCAGTTCTCACAAGCAATACCAATCTTTTACACTAAGTGGGGAGGGTCAGATAGAAACTATACCGGAATAGGGAGACTGATAATAATCTTATGTTACATATGATATGTTGTGTTATGTTATGTTATATATATATATATATATATATATATATATATACTGTATTTATATGTGTGTGTGTGTGTGTATGTATATGTAGCACGCTCGCTACTCAGGTTTGGGCAAGGACTCAGAGAGACGCAGATTGCAATTGAAGAGGTGCCGGTGGGTTTTATTCATTAATAGTCCCAACAAAAACGGAGCTCAAGTGCAACAGTCACAGAAAAAAACTTCCCAGCTGCTGCGATTGGCAAATCCTTTTTCGACTTGGGTCGGGGTGCTGGCCGCAATATCTACTTGTGGCCGCACCAGCCCCCCACCCAAGTGGTAACCCGGATACCCTATCTCCCTCCCCCCACCAGCCCACTTCTTAGGGTTGGTGTTAAGCCCCACCCACCTCAGGGACTCAAGCACTCCCCCCACATGCTGCATGCGCCAGCCCCAGCTGTCGGTATGAATGATAACGTTGTCTAAGTATGCCGCATGTGGGCGCAGAACCCGGTCCATGAGTCTCTGAAAGATGGCTGGAGCCCCAAACACCCCGAAATGAAGCCTAACACATTGGTACAACCAATCCATCCAGAAAGTAGATTTTTCCCTGGACTCTGAAGACAAGGGAATCTGCCAGTAGCCCTTGGTGTGATAAAAAATTGAGCCTAATTGGATCAAGCAGCTCGTTGACCTGAGGCATCAGGTACATGTCAAATTTTGACAACTCGCTCACCTTCTGGTAGTCTACACAGAACCAGACCCACCGATCGGGCTTGTTAACTAGCATGATGCAGCTCCACCAATCACTAGTACACTCCTCTATTACCACCATTTCCAACATGGCTTTCATTTCTGCCTGCACAATTTTGCGTGTGAGCCCAGGCAGTCGGTGCGGACGGGTGCGTATTTTCACCCCCAGGCTTGTCTTTACGTGGTGGTGTATAAGAGAAATGCGGACTTTCAGGGAGAGAATACATCAGCAAACCGGTGCTGTAAGGTGGCCACGTCCGCAGCCTGGCCCAGCAACAGATGGTCATTTGAAAGGGCAGGGGTCTCAGATAGCTTTTGGAACCTCCGGCCCAAACTTGTCTCTCCCGATCACTGAGGTGGCCAGAGAGACGGATGTCTCTCGGGAGACCCTGTCTCACAATGAAAACTGTCTCAGTCATACCCCTCTGTCAAACATCTGCTGTTCCTGGGCCTGGAGCAAATTCTTGTGTGATACTGTAGGTGGCCCAGCATGTGGAGTTTTGCTTTCTTGGAATTCCAACCAAGATGACCTGAAACAGCACTTGCACAACACTTTTTGCAGAAATAGTGCCCAACGGCACTGCTTCGGGGTATCGGGTTCCGTAGGCCACCAGGACCAACACAAAGCTACCGCAGTGCCACATGCACTGCGGTCTGATGACCCGATAAGGTCCACGCCCAGCCTTTCAAATGGGACCCCCACCAAGGGGAGGGTCCTCAGTGGTGCCTTTGATGTAGCCGGCGGGTTATCCAGCCTACACTCAGGACAGGCGGCGCACCACTTGCGGACGTCAGCCCAGATGCCCAACCAATAAAAGCGCACCATCAGCGTTTCTTCGTGTCCGAGATGACCAGCCATTGGGTTGCTGTGAGCCACCTGAAAAGCATTTCCCGGTGGCTTTTCGGTACCAACAATTGGGTGATCTCCTCTCCTGACTGGGTGTCGCGGCTCACTTGGTGTAACCTGTCCCCAATCATCGAAAAGTACAGGTGCATGAGCACAGCGTCCGGGCATATTTCCACCCCATCAATTTTCACAACCCAACGCAGAGCACAGAGTGTCGTCCCGAGACTGTTTAAGGGGGAAAGTCCCCAACAGGAAAGTACACTGGGGCTTTGGGAGCTTGGGGAGGCTCCTCCGTCCCCGTCCCCTCGGCCACCTCCACCGTATCTCTACAGTCCCCATGTGCCACGCAGCACTCCCATTTCCCTACCGGCCGCGAATGCACCCTCCCTGCTTCCTGCATCAAGCTCTCCAAACCCAGGCCAATCGGTACCTCATAACAGGGGGTGCAATAGTTGGGAACTAACTGCTGCCTGCACCCCTGGTGATGAATTTTCATTGGGGAGTGGGCCGGGTGGGCGGTCGACCCAGACAACCTGTCGAACCTTCTAGGAGCAGTCCCTGCAGCGGTGGACAAGCCGACCGCATCACCAGCACCCCTGCCCGAGCGTCTGAGGAGTCATCTCTGGGCCCGGTTGCCCTCTCCCCCGGGCTGAGGCCGGCTGGGGCCGCCTGCTGTGCCTCCCCCGTGAGGAAGGGGAGCAGTCGCAGGGCCATCTCCTTCTTTGAATTGCCGCGACAGTTCAAACGTGGTGAGGAAGGCCTCGGTATTGTCCTCGCCTGTCATCCACTGGAGAACAACTGGGGGCGGCATCCGGGTTGTCACTCACCGGGCTAGTGGCTGGTCCTACGGCAGCAGCAGCAGTCTGCCACAATATATAAATGCAAAACAAATATGAATGCACACAAATATTAATTGTGCACACACATAAAACATACATATACAGTACATAGATACACTTAGAAAAGCTAACTTGTAAAAAATAGTTATAAAAAATAGTATTTTTTATTTTTTTATTTTAAGAGCTGATCTGATGACTAATGGGAGATGGTTGTGTGTGGTGGTCTGGACTGCGAAACCATGGTCACCTGTGCTTGCTCGTCCTAGGAAGGGAACAGTTAAAGTTCCTGATTAGGTGATGGTATCACTGGGCTGTAAGGGTTCAGCAATTCAATAATGTAATTTGGTGCTAATCCGAGCAGTGCCTTGTATGTGATGACCAGGATCTTAAATTCAATCCTATAGGGCACCAGCAGCCATTGCAGGGAAGCCAAGATGGGAGTTACGTGGGCCCTGCATCAGGTCTTAGTAAGGAGCTTCATGGCTGCATTTTTGAGCGAGTTGCAGCCGTGCCATTGTTTGTTTACTGAGGCACGAGAACAGCGCATTACAGTAATCAAGGTGGGATGCCACTTATGCATGAATGATGTGCTCCATATCTTTCCAACGTTACCTGTTTATCAAAGTTTAGTTGACAATTGAAAATAACACCCAGGTTCTGAGTCGTGGCTTTGATATTGGGGGCAAGTGGACCAAGACAGTGAAGAATATTATTTGCAATATGATCAGGGCTTATGATCAGGACTTCTGTTTTGCAGGGGTGGAAGTAAGGAATTACAACTACTCCCGTTAATGTAATTATGTCATTTTTTGGGTACTTTTATGAGTATTCTTTCAAGTCTGTAATTGTTATCTTACTTAAGTTAGCATGATACTATGTATTCCACTTTGCTACTTTTAAAATTATAATTCACTACTGAGTAGGCCTACAATTTGAATTATATCCAAATCGTTCATCTGCATTTTTGTAGCCAATAATTTTGAAGCCAACAATTTGTAATCACAAATGCGATGAAAACCATAAAATACAGACAAAAAAAAATTCTGCAGCAGGCACTAGTGATGGGAATTCTGGCTCTTTTTAGTGAGCCAGATCATTTGGCTCAGCTCAACAATAAGGGCCGGCTCTTTCGGCTCCCAAACGGCGTTTCATTTAGTACCACATATGGCTTTTCTAATTCAGCCTGGTCTACTCGTCATATCCAAACAAAGCTGAATAGACTGTTAACTTGGAAAATCAGCTCCTGCTGAAACTGAACAAAAGGTTCAGAAAGTTAAGTGTGCAAGATATGCTAGCATGTCCACGAGTTTTGATACTTTGATTAGGCCCTTGTCTGGCTGTTTTTTTAGCAGTGCAGTGGGAGAAGTCTTAATTCAATCCATACCATACCTTCATACCCATCATTTCTCATAGAAATGTGCTTTGATGATCATACAATAAACATCAATGGTTAAAAAGTAACTAATACTCTGAGCAGTTTTTGAGAAGAATACTTTGTACTTTTTTTTAACACCAGTAGCTTTACTTGTAGTTGAGTAATATATCAGTAATGTAGCAGTACTTCTACTTGAGTACAGATTTTCAGTTTCTTTCTACCACTGCTGTTTAGTCTGAATTTAACTGGAGGAAGTTATAAGACATCCGTTTTTTATAGTGGTCAAGAAGTCATGCAGAATAGCTACTTTGGTAACTATGATCATTTTGCTTGATGGATGAATAAAGTTTTGTATCATCAGCATAGCAGTGACCGGAGAATAAATTAAACAATTAAAACCACAAGAACAATATAGGTCCCAGAATCGATCCCTGTGGGACCCAATACATTCTCACCAATGGAGACTGTAACCTCTCTCCCTATTAGGTAGGACGAGAACCACTCTAAAGCCTTCCCAGCTAAACCAACCCATTTCCCAGTCTGTGAATTAAAATTCAAAAATATAATTACCTTCAACAAGCTGTAGAAGTTGCTAAGCGACGACTTTTTAAAAGTAATTTGGAGATAAGTCATTTGCTGAGCGCTGGATCCAGGTTAGATTTTGGTACAGTAGCTTTCTTAAAATAATCATGGACACAACCAGAAATGAGGGACCTATTTACAATGGTTAGTAACATGGGATTAATTACTGCAAGGATGTCTTTGAGAAATTTAGTGGGAATTTTATCCAGAAATTTGGAAGACACTTGCATGTGGGATCTAGAATCTAACAGCTCTTGTATCAATATTTAAGAAAATTTGGACAAGAGAGTACAGGGAAATACAGGGTGTGATATTTCACCCAATGTTATTGACTGTATCAACAAAGAAGGATAAAAACTTTCACAGTCCACAACAGGGGACACATGAGCAATGATTGGGTAACAGATACAAGGATATTATAGTGTTTTAATCAATTACTCAAAAGTAAAAAGTGCAATAATACTGGTATTACACAGTACATACTGTAAGTAAGTACATATTAATAACTCATATTTACCATTTATACCTTATATGCCCATAACCATAATTTATCCTGTGCATAGTATTGCATTCTGTATACTCTGTATATTTTCTATGTATCTCACTATTTGTATTTTGTACGTTTGGTATTTTTTGTCTATTTGTATTTCACTTTTTTTTATTATTATTATTTGTATTCCCCTTTTTGACTGTTAAGCAGGGTTGTTTTTGGGGGAGAGACATTGGGGAGAGGTTTGATGAGGGGGAATGGACTTCTGTGATAAGATTTATCCTAAGTGTAGGCCATAGTTGGCTTTTTGTACATATGTTTTTTTTCTGATTTGGATTATTTTATTTCAAATGTCCCTCCTAATTGTATTCAAATTAGAAAAATCTAAATATTTTTCATTTAGAGACAAACATTATGGTTGGTGAAGGTTTGTCTAGATACTGTAGGTTGAGAGAGTCTGTAGAGTCTCTCTTGCATTTTAAAATGAACAGTATTGCAATATCTTCAACATTGAAGGAGATACATTATGGGCTTATTTGGCCTTGATGAAGGAGAGTTCTTGGAGTGAGGTCCTATTCGTGGCAAGAATTTCTATAACCTTCGTTTTGAATATGGCTTGGAAATGTTTCTCAGACTTGACGTCCAGTCTGTATGTACGTGTGTCTGCCAGGTCCGTGTCGGCTTCGACAAGCCTTCTATTTTGGGATTCCGAGATTCCGTGTCTTTTCACATGATACAGAAAACACCTGAATAGCAAGGCGGGCAAATGAATCCCTCAGCCTTTTAACGGCCTGTCCATGTTCTGATACCATTGTCCCTCGTTGTCCTCCGAGTTCTATACACTGGGACTTTCAAACCGCACCACTCAGACCCACAGCGAAGAGACACTGCCAGGTTTCAGATGAGTTCTCTTCTCTCTACAGTTTCGGCGCTATTTCCGCCTCATTCTGTTCTATTGTGGCGATATTCGGTTCTGTTTGATCCATCTAGCTGTTATCTCCTGCCGGCTTACTGAGTCGGCGGTGTAAATAGTGTGCTTAATAAAACAAGAATGGCGTTATTTTCATCATTCATCAGTACTTTGACGGGAGATACAGAGCCCCCGCTTTCAATAGCGATACGTTTATGAGTAAGGTTACGCAACGCATCACGGCTCACTCACTGCCTACCATTTCGCTCCACTGCCTTATTTCAATGCTTTCTTTTTCTAATATAAACTCCTTAACAGTAAAATGCAAGGCTTCACCTGATATATAGTCTTATATTTAGGTGAGGTGAAACAAGGCCAGTCTGGTACGATTGTGCACCATGGAACGGTAGCTATCAAACTGGGGTCTGCAGCCCACGAAGATGGCATTTGGAGGGCCATGGTAATGTAGGGGATACATTTTGAAAAATTATTAAATATGAAATCCTTGTGTGTGATTGCTTGGTGGGAATGGATTGGTGTGAGGTCCCACCCAGGTGATATGTTACTGGATACTGGAAAAAGGGTGATAATCCAACACTGACACTCTTTGTTTGTTTCTTTCTTTCTTTCTTTCTTTCTTTCCTTCTTTCTTTCTTTCTTTCTTTCTTTCTTTCTTTCCTTTTTGGGTGCTCAGTGAACAGGCACAAGCCATGGATAGAGACGTCGTATCACGGCGTGATCACAGAGAACATGGACACCGTGCTGCTGGACCCGCCGCTGGTCGCGCTGGACAAGGACGCTCCAGTCCCTTACGCAGGTAGGAAAATACTGGATATACACACACACTCACACTGATTACTCTCTCTTTTAATGAAAAATGTTGAGTTTACCAATAATTCCGAAAACCATCGATCGTCATTCTGATCTCCTCTTTGCTTCAGATGACTCTTCAGAGGGGTGTAACATGCAAAAAAAGAAGCTAAAATGTACAGTTTGTACTCAACACCCTCCAATTCAACATTGATACCCATCATGTCTATAAATACATACTGCCCTGCAGTGTGGGATAGAGAGAGCGAGGGAGAGAGAGAGAGAGAGGGTGACGGTGCTGCGATGTGCCGGTGATATTCTGGATACAACTTTGTCCCTTTATTCACAATCTCCCATTCCGCCACCAATAATTACTAACATTGCGTGCTTTTCGCGACTACATTTTCCAGCCATAGATAAAAATTTGAAAACACACAACTGTTGTGAAACGATTGATCCGGAGACTGATCTACCCCCCCGCCACGTCGATTAATATTCCCGGGTATTCGATCTATAGATTCTCATCACCGCTCGCTGTGTAGTCGACCACATGATCCCCCCCCGCCGTCCAACCCCATCGTGGCTCCAGTTATTGCCGGTCTCACTCCAGCTGCGACAGGAATACACTACATCCAGCGCCGAGGGGGCTTGAAAATACACCGTGAATAACAACTCAAGGAGTTGTTTTTGGCTTTAACTTAGAAAAATAAAATGTTTTTAAATCATGGCGACAGATGTTTCAGGCAAGATGGCTCTTGAGCGGGGGGGGGGGTGACAAACAGCAGGGGAGGCGGCGTCGTCACGGTTCCCATTAGCCCAGGTACATTGGGTGGAAAAAAATTGATTTAAGTTAAAGTACAGCTACACGTGTATAATGACTGTAGGATATCATTAAAATCTCTCCTTCCCGCTCGCTACTTTTTTTTCCGGTTCCGTTGTTTGACCTGAGGAGAAATTCGACAGCGACAGGAGGGAGAGAGAGGTGTAATTAGACAAAGCATTCTCCCTAAAAGGCAAACAACGAGGCCCCTTTTTTTTCGGCAGCGAACGCTTAACAGCTCATTACGGGAAAATGGGCTCCCATTAATCCCCAATTGCTGACAGGCATAAAAAAAAAAAAACGAAACTCAGCTGTTGTTTTTTTGTTTGTTTGTTGTTGTTTTTTTACTGCTATGGTGTTTTTGTTGTTATTTCTTTGTTCGTTGGTTTTTGTTTTAGTGCAGCAGCTGCATTTTTATGTTCCGATGGTTTCGTATCACTGTATGACTGTATGACATATGACTGTGCCCCTGTCCATACCTGTACATTCATTCATTCATGTTTATTCAATATTTCAATTTATTTTTGTGCCACTACGGTTGCACATTCTACCTTGCCTGTTGCATGCCTGAAAATATTTTAAATTTGAGGTGTTTTTAAATTTTTATTTTAAGTTTTATGTACATAGTTTTATGTAAATGTCATCTCAAATTTTGCCTTGCTTCTTCTTTACATTCATTACTGTTATTCTGTAAGTACGAGTCCAAACCAAGTGAAGTTAGTGGCACGGTGCTTGCACTGCTGCCTCCCAGCAAGAAGATCCTCAGTTCGATTCCCACCTGGGGCGCTGTTGGCACCGTGCTCAGGTGGATTATCTCCTGGTTAAGGACCTTTCTGTGTGGAGTTTGCATGTTCTCCCTGTGCTCACATGGGTCTACTCCAACACAAAAAAGGACCCCAATCAAGAACACTTTCCTGTCCTGTCCCTGACCACGACATGGATTCACCACCTGGAATTGGTCCCCAGGCGCCAACGTAGTCCCACTGCTCCTGTCTCAACACTGGAGACGAGACAACAATGATGGGAGGAATGCATAGGCGGAATTTCTCCAGCCAGCACTCCGTGTGTGTAATTTTGAGAAGTATACAGTAATTTCTTATCTTCACAATATCCTTCCACTGTATGTGTGAGAGTAATTGGCCAATAAAGCCTGAATCTCATTCAAATGTTACAGATGAGGAAAAAAAAGAGAGTGTGGCTTTCAGAAAAAGAGCGCTGACCTTGACGTCTCTTGGGTCTTGAAGTAAACGAACAACCTGGCTTCAACAAGGTCTTCTAACGTGTCGGCTAGCATCCACATGAAAAGGAGCCCGGTTCAAATGTTCCATAAATCACAAGAGAAATGAGTGCGAAGATCTAAAGGCAGGAAAGAAAGGAAGACACAAAATAATACAAAAAGCCTGATGCAAACGCATCGCAAGTAGCGAAATCATTGCAAATGAAAATGACTTGACGGTGCCACATGCTTCCTCGCCCTTATTAGGCCAGCCTCTTTAAGCAGCCAGTCCCTCTTGTCAGAAATACATTTGTGGGTGATTGTTTTTAAAAGAAAAAGCTCAAAAGAACTAGAAGGACAGAAATGATAGATTCAGTCATCTTAATTTATCTCGGCTGGCTCCATCCGATTTTTCCGCAAGACGATGGAGTCCTTAGAACGGGAAGGAAACAAACAGCTGCATCATTCAACGCCGAAAAATCCGCGGTTAAAATTCTTGAACCCGGCTACCCCCGATCCACTCTACGGGGGGCAATCAATTCCTAACAGTGGAGCGCGGAGCCGAGAGAGACAAAGGAGGACGATGTTTTAATTGTCGCTCTGCCTGATTAACGCCCGGATCGTTGACTTGGAAAAGGTCAACTCTGGTAAAATACGACTGAGAAAGAAAAAGCCAAAGTCAAGCAGTGTCCCGTGCTGTGGTGGTTTTTTTTCGGGGGGAGGGGTTGTGTGTAAAGCGTAGCACAAAAGCTACCAGGGTGACCACAAAAAAATGCCCTGGTCTTCTCCTTTAATTGCCCACTGTCTCGATTCCTCCACTCTCTTACACCGTCACGCTTAATCTTTTTTTGTTTTACCCCTTTTATCGTCGCCGAGGCCCGATTCCAACTCTCCGTCCCTTTCCATCTGTGTCCCATTCTTTGCAATGTCCCCCCTCCCCCCCAGGCCCCTGCTATCCATCCTTCATTGTATCCTTGCATCCTACAGTGAGTCACACTCTCATCAATCCTGGCTTCGGCGATTTGGGCGAGTAAAAGGCTTCACATTAATGCGGTGCGAGAGACTCGGTGTGAGAGCGTTTTCCAAGGTTTTTTCCTCTCCATCAATCGCCCCCCCACACACACACTTCATCCTCACCTCTCTTTAACGTTCCATCGCCTGTTCCCCGTGCTGATCCATTCCTACACACCTCCCCGCTCGTTCCAATAACGATTTTATCTCCATTTTGCCTCTCTCCCTCTCTCTCTCTCTCTGTCTCTCTCTCTCTCTCTATCTCTGACCCACACCACGGTGTAAATTACCACCGCGGCTCTGAACCTGAACATTACACCTAGAAATGGATGGTTAAGAGGAGTGTGGGGGCTTTTTTTTTTTTTTGGAGCGTACTCAATCAAATTAGCGCGAGAAATGGCGGCACCGCCAGAGCCTGGGCGAGGTGGGCGATGGCGGGCGGGCGGGCAGGTGCGACCCCTCTAACTTTGTTCTTTATCACAAGGCCGTAGGTAACGGGAGTAACACAGTGTGATGCATGTCGTCGTCTAGGGTGTGGGGTGGGGGGGAGCAGGGACAAAGAAAGGGGTGGAGGAGTAGAATGTCGAAAAGTAAGGGAAGACTATACTAACATTTCTGTTTGCTCATTTGTAAAAAAAAAAAAAAGCCACTCCCATGAACAAAGAAACAATGAAATAGTCAAATATCAAGTCAAAAAGACAAAGAAAGAAATGGGGTAAAACATCAATATAACAGAATTTAAAAATGCAGTCGTAGTTGTGCGAGTCATGACTAGTTTGTGCGGGGTCAGGCGGTCACAATGGGCGCTGTCAATGTCGCCCTCAACTCTCTCTCAGTGTGATGGAAAAAAAAACAGTCTTGGGCAGCGAATTCAAAGGGGCTAATTCAATCTGTTGCATCAAATTTGGGGTGAGTGATTTGAAGTGCAGGTTGTGTGGTCCTGGAGAGATTGAGAGAGGTGGAAGAGAAAGGAGAGAGAGAGAGAGAGAGAGAGAGAGAGAGAGAGAGAGCAAAAGGGAAAATGGCGGTTGGAGTGCAAGAAGATTGAACGAGAGAAGCAAAGGTAGATATCGCGAAAATCGGTTACTGAGTGTGTGTCTGTGAGTGTGTCCATGAAAGGGTGATAGATGAGAATGTATCATTGAAGTGGGAGAGACGGACGGATGGCCTGACAGACGGACGGACGGACCGTGGGGGTTATGGGGTTATGAGTAATGCTCCTCAGGGCTGGGCATGGGTGTTGCTCCGCGGGCTTCTGGCTTCTCTTGGGGTTGGGGGGGGTCTTCTGTGGCTGCAGGGCGGGGTGCTCGGGGCTTTCCTGGGCTGTGGGGTGTCTGTACAGCCGTGGGCCACAGGGCTTCGGGGCCTTTTTCGATGCCTGGAGGCACTACGATATAATACCGACCTTATACACCACAACCAATTGGGACAAGTCCCATACACTCACCGGTGAATACATCACATATCCACACACACACACACACACACACATACACACACACACACACACACACACACACACACACACCCACACACACACACACACACACACACACACACACACACACACACACACACACACATACAGGCGGTCTCATCACAGGCAGACACACCATCAGCACCCGCTTTGAGCAGACCCCCAGCACCCTCCTGGTTACATTCGTCTCCTTTTCTCCCTCTTTTACTGCCATAATTATGACAGGAAGAGGCCACATGCCCAATTGCTGTTCCAGTTTTCCTGGGCTTAATGAACTCCGTTTTGTCGATACATGTTGTCGTCTGATGTTTCTTTGTTTATGTTTTACCATGTATCATGTTGTTTGGTTAGATTTTTATTTGTCTCACCCGTGGTGATTCTCCCCCTCTTGGAGTAGCGATTAGTTGTTTAAAGACCAAAACGTGGTAAGATCTTTCTCCAAAGAGGGGGACTGGTGGCGGTTGGAGGGATCCTCCAGGTCATGCACAGGACAGAGTTATTGCAGCTGTTGTTGATGATTAAAGAATTAATAAAGAGTGGCATTGCAGGTTGTAAAATTGAACTCCACTTGCAGACTAACTCTGTCCTAGATGCAATGGAACAAATACTCTGTGTTGTACGCCCAGCATGCTGACTATCTTCACCCGAAAACACAGCTCCTAAAAACCTAGTTTGGAAGATTTTGAAACCAAACTGGACAGTATTGATGACCGCCTGGGTAAGATGGCCAGCTCTGTCACTACCTTGGAAAAAAATGTGTCATAGGTGAAGCGAAATGTTGCTTCCAATACCACACGGGTGGAAGAGGCTAAAAACTGAATACTGTCTGTGGAGAAAAAACAAGACTGAACTAACCAGCATCATGAAAGGAACCGTCTACCCAGAATCCTGCAAAGACTGAAGACCTGGAAAATTGGAGTTGAATGAAAAACTTGCGGTTGTTCGGTCTCCGGGAGAACGCTGAAGGCAGCCAACCACCGCTGGAGTTCATACAAGGCAAGGCACTGACTGGAGCTGGACACCGACAGATCCTTCATCCTAGGGAGAGTTCACCGAACTCTAGTACCGCCGAAACCAATCCGGGAAACCGCGGCTCTCATTAGTTTCCTGAAATTTCAAGATCAGGAGTTTGTTTTCCACTCCATTAAGCAGCGTGTCATCACACATGAGGGAAAACAAGCTTTTCTTCGCCCAGGACCTCTCAGCTGAGACCATGCGACAGCGATGTGAGTTCTACACGATCAGAAGAGTGTTAGTGGAAAAAAGGAACTTTCCGCGGATTTCATCATAATCCACGTAGGATGAGGGTCCTCCACAATGGGAAAATACAACTGTTTCATCACCAAAAGAGGCGGAAGATTTCCATCATAGACACGTCTGAGGGGTCTGATCAAGGCAGTGGTGAGAAATGTTTACTTCCTTACCCGTGAGAATCTGCTGGTACTCACTGCTTAATAGGTATAGGCCTACACCAACCCAGAAGTCCCAGAAGACATTTCTTTTTTTATCTTCCTTTATATTTCTTTCACGAGAACTACCATTTTACCCTCTTTTATTCTTGAAAATATACTGTATTATTATTATTTTGCTTATTTATATTGATTTATAACATTTCTTTTTTTGTTGAAACTTGAATTCTGTTGAGATGGGCCTGGACCTGAATGAACATTTATAACAAGCAATACTGGCAAAAATTCAATGACCACTTTGATTTAATTTTTATGCTATGTTGGTTGAATTTAAAATGTTCTAAGATATAATAAGGTACAAGGTCGTCTCTATCCTTTTTGGAGCCCTAGGCGAGATCTGTAGAGGGTGCCTCAAGTAAAGCAAACACAGCAACTTTTTTTAAATCTTGTTTGTTATCCACTTTTAATTTTGATGACACATACCAATCAATTTTCCACTGTTTTTTTATTGTTTTGGTCTGTGTTTTAGTATTTTAACATTGTCTGTGTGTGTGTGTGTGTGTGTGTGTGTGTGTGTGTGTGTGTGTGTGTGTGTGTGTGTGTGTGTGTGTGTGTGTGTTTGTGTGTGTGTGTTTCACTGTGGGGGAGGTTCAGTTCCTGGAGGTCCAGGTGATCGGTGGATTGTATATTTTGTGTTGTATTGGCCCCATTAAGCAGAGGGGCTGCTGCCAGCCACCGGGCACGCGACAACTTGGCAAAACCAAAACCTCATAGGGTGGTGGGGGGGGGGGTTTATTTTCTTTATTTTCTTTGATTCTTTACATTTTTTTCATATTTTTTATTTCCTCTTCTTGGCTTCGCACCCCCGTGGATGATTGCTGCCCTAGGCTATAGGGCCTATGATATATATATGAAATACATATTGGACAAACGAACACTTAGAATATCTTTAATATAAAAGTCATAAGCTGGAATCTTAGGGGACTAAAGAATTTAACCAAATTGAAACAGGTTATAAATTGTATCAAACAAACAAACAAACAAACAAAATATATTTTTTTCAAGAAACCCATCTGGCAGTCTCAGATATTAAATTGTTTCCTAAGAGATGGCCTGGTCAAGTAATATATATGCATCATACAACAATTATGCTAGAGGTGTACTTACAGTATTGTTATTCATAGAGCGATACAATTTCAAATTATGAAAACAACCCAAGACCCAGTGGGAAGGTATATTATTACTCGATGTAATATCCTGGCGCTCCCATTAAACCTAGTGTATACAGCCCAAATGAGGACAATCCAGAATCTTTTGAAGATCTCTTCCTTATTGTGTAGGAGGCTTTTATTTTATTGGAGTCTTTAATTGCACTTTAAACCCAGCATGATTGCTCTACAGGCTGTGACACCTACAAGGCACAAACTAGAAAATTAGAAAACAGGGGATTGTGGATATAAATTTGGTTGAAGTATGGAGAGAACACAACCCTGGCAAAATAGAATACTCTTGTCACTCAAGTACATGTAAACCCTGTTCTTGCATTGATTTTTTTTTTGTCTCAATCGAGCTCTTATCAAAGCTTAAAGGTTTCTGGTATGATAGCATAGTAATAAGCAACCATGCTGCTATCTCATTAGGTATTCATGAATTCAGAGAAATATATTCACAGTTCCTGGGTAACTGGTGATTTCAGGTGAGATGGCTACAGAACCCAGACTTTGTTAAATGTGTCTGAATCTAAAATAGATAGTTACTTTGAGTTAAATGCAGATGAAACTATTGCCTGCACCAGATGGGAGGCATTCAAAGCCTACATTAGAGAAAAAATCAACAGTTATACAAGCTCCAAGGCCAAGCAACAAAAAATAGAGATGGAAACTTTGGAAAAACAAATTAAATGTTTAGAGATCTTAATGAAAGGGACAATCGATCAAAACAAAGAGATCTGCTACTTTTGGGAGTCAAATATAATAAATGACTGGATCTGCTGATAAAGCTTCTGCAAAAGAGCAGCAATTTGGCTGAAGCAATTCTATTACGACCAAGAAAACAAAGCTGGGAAACTTTTGGCATAGCGAATTTCAAAAAATACAGTTAACAGTACAATAACCTCTTCGGAAAGCCTAACAGTAGAATTGGAAATGAATAACCGTTTTAAAGAATTTTATGAACATTTATATATACTCTATCAGAATGCCCCCAAGCCTCAGAAAAACAGGACACATTTCTTGATCAGTTTCAATTTCAGACACTGAAAGAAGATGTAAAACAGGAGTTAGATAGTGGTTTAACAATAGAAGAGCTATCACAGGCTATCCAAAATATTGATAGTGGTAAAGTGCCAGGGCCTGACGGCCTATGACTTTTACAAAACACATCAAGAAAATGACTTGGGCAAAACTCTTAAATATGTATGAAGAATCCTATCGAAATGGAACTCGCCGACCCTTTTTAAGGCTGGCAATGATAACACTGATCTTGAAACCAGACCAAACCTTTTACAGAGTGTTCCTCATTTAGACAAGTAAGTCTAATTGGATCTGATACAAAAATACTTTGTAAAGTAAACTCAATAGCCAGTGTCTTAACAAATAGTATAGTTTCTAAACTTGGAGCGATCTACTCGCCAGTGATGTCCTTTGTCACCGATGTTGTTGATATTGGCCATAGGACCCATGGCTATGGCAGTAAGAACGCAGACAAGCCTGTCGGGCATCCAGCAAGCGAACAGGAATATAAAATTAGCACTATATGCTGACGACGTGATTCTTTTCTTAACAAATCTATCTGTCAGTATCCCAAACTTAATGCAACAAATTTAATTCTTTGGGCGGTTTTCTGGTTATAACATTAACAACTCAAAATCATCAGTGCTGTTTTTTTTAAACCAGTCATACAAACACATTTATTAATGCAAAGGAAGATTCACCTCCACAGGTGTCAAAATTAGTCCCGAAATTGAAACGATCGTCCCAGCAAACTATGACCCACGATTGGGGGAAGTGAAGGAGACATTGGATCGATGGATGACAATGGCCATATCCATTGGCTGTATAAACATGATCAAAATAAATACATTACCAACATTTCTATACCTCTGTCGGTCACTCCCTCTTCCACTACCAAAATAATTTTCTGAGCTTAATAGTGTTTTTAGTTAACTAATTTGGAATTACCAAAAAACCTAGACTGAGACTCACACTGCTATACTTGCCTTATGAAAGGGGAGGGCCATGGCTCCCAAACCTGAAATGGTATTATTGGTCTGCTCCGTTATACATTCTGCAATTTTTCATTTCTCAATGGAGGCTCTTCCAGCCTGGATGAATATTGAGCAGGAATCAGTTCCAAACATCCCATCAAAGCTGTATCTATACTCTGCAGATCCAAAAAACCTGAAAAGAATAACAGAGAACCCTTTCCTCAAAAATACTATTGACATCTGGTATAAAGCACATCAGCATATTAACGATACAAATTTCTCGCTTCTTCGCCATATAGGGTAATATATACTTCAGGACAAGAAGAGCAGATGGTGGTTTCAGAATCTGGGAGACTGGGACATGGGTGTGCATAAAATAGAGGACCTTTATATGAATGGTAATCTTTTCACATTTGATCAGCTGTAACAGACATTCAATATTCTTAAAAAAAAAATAATTTTTAAAATATTTTCAACTGGAACATTTCATTTTGTATATATGTATGTAAATGTAAACATATAATATCTGAACCACCACTATCACATCTTGAATATGTCACACTTCTAAACCTTAAGGGGAAGAGTCAGATGTCTTTATTCTATACAGCTTTGATGTCATATGATAAGGAGTCCACCATTGACAGGCGAGAGGCCTGGAGAGTGGATGGTCAAGAGGACATATAAGAGACTGATTGGGAAATGGCATGCTTACAGTAAAAGCCCAAAATAAATCAATTAATACGAAAATGAAGGTTAATGAGAACTTACAGTCAAACTGAACCCTTGGTCCCCTGACATACAAAGGAAAGGGTACTCAGTTTCACTCTGTATGGGACAGCCCAAGATTAAAACAATACTGAAAACAGTTGTTTGGGCTATCTCTGAGATTGTTGGAGTGAAGGTGTCTCACCAAGCCAAAATATGTGGACTTGGTACAGTATATATCCAGAGAACTTTATTGTTAGTTCAAAACAATTAACTTTAGTTAGCTTTGTTCTCCTGCAGGCCAGGAAAATAATAGCTTCATCTTGGAGAAATATGGATATGCCTTCGATACATAATGGAGATGGCATCTTGTATTGCATTGGAGAGACTGGCTTATATAACCAGAGGAAGGGCAAGGGAATTTGAAAAAGTGTGGAAACCTTTATTGGAGTTTCCTACACGTCAAGGTGCACAGTCATTTTGAAATGGCTGTGTGTTGCTGAGTGTTCCTACATTTTTTAAGGTGTTTTTTTTGTGTTCTCTGTGTTTTTCTTTTTTTTCTTTGTTAAATCTCCGACGCATGTGAAATGTTATGTTTCCTTTTATTTGATGATTCTGAAAACCATGACTACATGTTTCATTGTTTCCTTTAATTGTTATTATTGTTATGATCTGTTTGTATGTGTGAAATATATGCAAGATTCAATAAAAAATACTAAAAGTGGGAGAGACAGTTTCGAGGAGACCTCTGATCAAAATGGACTTGGTGCTTTTCGGCCTGAGGAAAGGTGGAAAGCACCACTCGTATGACCTTCAACTTCCTCTCTCTCTCTGTCCCCCCCCCCTCCCTCGCATTCTTAATCATTCTATTTCTCACTCGCGGTTGCTTGTGTAGCGAGGTATGGCCGGAACATTAACAGGTTCCAGACATCAGAGGACCCGGCGACATTTATGTGAGTGTCACTCAAGCTCTGCGCAGAGCATTCCTTTGGACGAATGGATTTTGATTCCATTTCAGATTGATACCACTAATAGATGGATTAAGAAGGGACGAAATGCAGAAGACAGAACCGTCATTATATCAGTCATTATAGATAAATAGTAACTACTGTATAACAAATCTAATTGGCTGCCCCCGAGCCAGAGTCAGTTACACAATACTAGAATAATAGAATGACCATAACCTACTTTGTGTAAACACACACACACTTGATTAATTGTGAATCGGCACCACAACCTAATAGAAGTGAGTGAGTGAGAAAGTGAAATGCCCCATTTTCCTGAGGGAAGAGTAAAGTCACTTTTCAGAATACAAATCAAAATCAGCAGATATTCTGCATATTTTCATATACAAGGGATGTATAGGTACAAAGCTATACAGAAAATCGCATACAAAAGAAAGAAGCCCAGTCTGAAAAACAAAACAAAACAAAACAAAACAAAACCCCAAGGCAAGCCAAGTTTCATCTAGCACATTTCAACAACAGGCAATTCAATGTGCTTTACATAAAACATCAAGAGCATTAAGACAATGTGCAAAGAAAAACACATTATTAAACGACATAGAATGCATAAAGTTAAAAAATAGAATGCATAGAATGCATAAAAGCTACAGTGAAGTGCAAGAAATGAATCAAAGAAACCCTGTTTTACTAGCGTTATACCTTGTCAAGGCGATGTCCTGGCCCCAGAGTACCGGTCTGGAGATCTTTTCTTTGTCAACAATTATTTTGCCTATCCCCCGTAATACACACAACTACTCGCTAGACAATTGACTATTTGGCCAAACACCCAGTCTGACAGGGAATATCCATTTCAGGCGGTGTGTGTGTGTGTGGGGGGGGGGGGGGGGGGGGGAGTGATGAGGATTTTGTTAATTGAAGGGAACGACATCTATCTCGCTGGACAAAATGCAAATGCGCCGACTTCCATAAATAAAAATTTCGTTAAATTGTTTCGGGAATGGCGGGGGCAATAGGCTTATCATTGTTGCCATTCGGTAATGCTGTTTTTTTAATACACAGATTTTCTCCAAACTATTTGAAGCAAGTCACCATTTTGAAATGTAGACACTGGACAAGCAATGAAAGACAATATCTCACTCTTGTATATTTTAGCTTTGTTTCCAAAGTGCCAGAAGTATGATACCTTCGGCAGTGTGTGTGTGTGTGATGAAGACAGATGTTCTGTCCGAGCGAGATACCGCTACAAATCCCTGCAACAAATATAAGTATTGAGAGTTTCAATGTTTTGTTTTTTTTGTTTTTTGTTTCAAAACAGCTCCATTTCTACATTAAGTTAAATTATTATTTTTTTTTTTCAGTTTCTTTTATTTTGTTCAAGGCGGTAGAATTTCCAGTCCTCTCTCCGACTACGTGCCTTTGTATCTCCCGCCTCAGGACAGGTGGTCCGCCAGCGCTCATATCAAACCCTGTTTGCTCTCGGCGGGGATGGGGTGGGGTTGGGGGGGATTTACATTCTCCCTCTGCGTCCTCCGCCTTTCTCTGGGTTTTTCTTTCCTCCTCCTCATCCTTTCCCTCGCTCCATTTCATTCTCTTTTTCCCTCCTGGGCTTTTCATTTGGACTACCGCCGTTCTTGCCGGCATTCCTCCAACGTGCCCGAGACGATGCCGCCATCTTATTGAAAACCACAGGCTTCTTTTATTATTCACATAGCGTGTTATTGATTCCGCCTGTGTTTGACCTTGGCTGTTTATCTGCGCTCGTCTGTAGGACCGAGCAACATGAAAGAATTTACTAACACTTTACTAACCCAAAAAATCAAGGATAACCTTCCAAATCCTCCAAAGTTTTCCTTTTGCCAGTGCCGCTACGATGGACGCAAAAGAATACGTATATGTCCATGACACCGAAAGTGCTCTGAGCCCCCCGGAAGGTGCTAATACTAACTGAAAAAATAATAAATAAAAGATATATAATATTAAATATAAAACATACAAATTAAAATAACATACATAAGCTCACTATCTAACTATGTAGACAGTTGACGAGTGAGCCCAATATGGCCATTCACAGTATTGCAGTATTACTTTTTTTATTTTATTTTATTTTTTTTTATTTTTTAACCTGTGCTGTCAGCATGCTGTGCATACAACACAGAGTATTTGTGCCATTGCATCTGGGACAGAGTTAGTCTGCAAGTAGAGTTCAAGTTCTCAACCTGCAATGCAACTCTTTATTAATTCTTAAATCATCAAGAACTGCTGCAATAACTCGGTCCTGGATGACCTATAGGATGATAAGAGCACAGGTTTTGGTTACAGAGAACCACCACCAACCCCCCTCTTTGGAGAACAATTTATCATGTTTGGGTCTATAAACAACTGATCACTACTCCAAGAGGGGGAAAATCAACACGTGTGAGACAATTGAACATAGAACCAAACGACATTTACATGAAAACATAAACATTGGATGACAACATGTATTGAAAAACAGTTAATTAGGTCCAGGAGAACTGGAACCAGCATTACTAATAAAAGTTGTTTACAGTAATATCAGTGGCATACAGTAATATCAGTAATAGCAAGAAACGTGGCTTTACAGTCAAAAAGTCAGCAGTCAAAAAGTGTCATACATTGATAATAGCAGTTCATAATAATAGGGGTGATATTACCAATGATCCTAATACAACAGCAGTCCTAATAAGAAACAGTCTTAATACTTAATTTAATATTTATATACTGTGTATCATATGGTTATACAAAAAAAAAACCCAAAAAAAGAAAATGTCCAAACGTCAGTGATGTTAGAACAGTTGGTCAACATTCAATGTAATCAGCCTTGATCACGAACTGTGTGGGAGAAACATTTCTGGACAAAATAACATCTTTCCAATAAGTGAAAACACATTTAACCACAGGGACTCCCAACAAGGTTTGTGAGATTACTCAAATGCTACTGAAAGGCTTGCAACCGCTTGGAATCACAGCTGAAATTTCAGCTGTAATGAAACACACGCAGAATAAAGTGAAGATTCACGCAAATCGTCCAGAAAGTCGTTTCTGCACACATGGGTGTGTTTGGATTTTGATCGTGACCGGCAAGAGACGATTATCAGCCTTTTCTACGGGTGTTTTCTACATTTTTTTCCCCTTACTTAGAGTATAACTGCTTTTGGAACTTCCTAAATGCCTCTGTTTCTTAAATTAAATTAAATCAATTTGAACGGTGAATAAAGCACACAGCAAATACAGCAAAGCATATGTTTGTGTATAGCAGTGGTGAAAATCAAATTTAATCGTTTTAAGGTCACAATTGAAATGATTCAATTGTTGACTATCGAAAAGAGGAGAAAAACACTTGTTTCTCAATAAGTAACTTTGAGTCCAGTCACATGAAATTATTATAAATATAAACAAGAAAATTTCATACAATTTCATAGTTAATAGAAATGCTTGGGAGCCGTAAAAGCCGGTTCGTCCAGCTCACTGAAAATAAATGAGCTTTTCAACGCACTGCAAGTGCGTCTCTTCTCCCCCGCCCACTCCGTCTGTGTCAGCTCTGTACGTTTTTCTCTAATGTGACTTTTTTCCTCATTGTACTCATCATATCACAGCATCATGTTTCTAAATCATATTCAAAACGTTAACTACTCTTATTGAGCACGTACTGGTGCGTACCGGCACTTCTCGCAAGCTGCCGGTCTCTGTTCTGCCCTTTCAAGTGGGCAAAGCAAGTGGACATATTGTAAAATAAATCATATTCAACACTCCGCTTCAGCGATACAGTATGCAATTTATTTTCAGATGACATTACATTAGAGATTACATTTCTTTTGTCTTAGCGGACAAGGTCCATAGCGGGCAATATTACCCTCAAAAATACTGGGAGAATCCAAACCTGCTTGTGATTTCGAAGTTTTAAATCAAACGCTCAATTTTGATCTATTTTTTAATTTTGAATTAGAATCGTGACACCCCTAGTGTATAGGTCTGATCCAAATCTCCTTAATACACTCAATGAATCTTATTGTGGATTTGTTTTACCTAAAAGCAAGTCCCCCACACGAGAATCCCGAATACTTCAGTATTCCTTTGTATACTTGGACCACTAGTCCAATATTGATTTGTCTTTATACTTTTCTGTCAGGGATTCTTCGAGGTAAAGAATGGGGCTTCTTTGTCCCAGACTCTTCAGGGTTCTGTCTTTTGTCCGTGCCTTTTGTTTGTACCAGAGTCCACCATTTTACTACTTGCATAGAAAATCGTCTAGTAGTGTCCAGAGATTCAGTGGGGCGAAACAACAACAGAAGTTCCACCATGCTGTATTCTTAGTGCAGGCAACTAAGACCAAAAGAAGGAGTCGTCTTGTTATTACACCTCAGATTTGAATAGGTAGCGAGTCAACATGACTTCAACACAAATACAATTATTCCATCTTTTATCATCTGTTATTTCCAGTGAAGTGAACAAGTGGACGAGATTTTTGACCAAAATGTCATTGCTGAATCTAAGCCACATAACGTATTAATGTTTCCCTCTGTGTGGAAATGGAATTTCCATCAGCCAGAAGTCCGTATGAGAAAATCAACAAAAACCTTCCCTCCTGTGAAGCTGTATCTTTTGGAGAACAATGTTTCACACCGCCAATTCCCGCTGTTCCTGCTGTGGACATTTTGGATGGTTAATTGGATCCATCTATTTGCCAAAGTAATTGTATGTGTGGTAATGCTCCACTAGATCCCTGTCATCAGCCAGCATCAAGCTGCTCGAGGCTTAAAAACAAATACTTAGGCGGCTAAAGATTTTTTATGGGACTTCTGTAATAGCACACACACTGGATCTGAATGAATTTTCATCCAATAATGACTTTTTTTTTTTACCAAAGTTTTCTGATAAATGGAAACTACAAATGTAAAGTTAATTTAGCATCCCACAGTCAGCTAACTGCCTGTCCAAATGTTCAACACGATGACAAACCCTTGTTTCTCTGTTTACGCATGCACCACATCCTACAGTGGCCCTGAGAGCTCAACGCACTGCAACTTAAGAAAACACGTGCAATTTGACAAAACACAAGCAAATGACTAAAATCACAACCGCATTAACAGAAAACACAACCGCAAAACGACATCACGCAAGTGAGCCACACCAGATGCACTGATTTATCCGAAGTAAATTAATTGGCGAACAATTGGAATTAATCTTTTGGGTGAAACGGGGGATTCACACACTTGTGAGTGTCCCTGCCAACGAATGAGAGATTCAGTGAATCGTTGTTTCGTTGGCAAGGAAACACTCACTGCGAACTGGATTCTGAATCGCAACTGACTGAGAGCTCAACTGAACTGACTGATGAACGGATCGTTTCAGGAAGTGATTCAGTGCATTTCGTTCACCCAAAACAATTTCGCTCACGAACTTCACCATACTATCACAGAGCGGTTTTCGCTGGAACATCACACTGAAATAAAAACTGGATTGATATAAAAGTTGTTTTTTTCTATTTATTGATTGCATACGTAATTTGCTTGTGTTTTGTCTATTTGCATGTGTTTTCTTAAGTTGCACTGCGTTGAGCTCTCAGGGCCACCGTAGCATCTAGGTGACATGTAACATGTAAGTGAAGACTTAATTCAATAACGATAGAGTGCATTTCAATTTGTGCAAAAACATGATCAAAACACAGAAATATGAATGACTCCAGACACAAATTGTCATGCAAATTGGAGTTTTCTTTTTTATTTATTTTTTTCAAATAAAAATTATTTTATGGTGCAAAACTAACTCCCAGAGGCCACTATGGGATTGGATTTTTCCTTTCCAGTTTCCGCCGACGTCTGAATAAAGTTAATTCGCTCACTCGCTCGGTTGCTGCCCACAGTCGTTGCTCAGCTGGCGTTATTGGCAACATCCAAATGAAACCTGAAACAGGAGACGGACAGGAGCTGGATGGCGGAGCGCTCTGCCTTTTCGCCCCATCCTAATGACCGCTGAAGGAGCCTCTTCCACGCAGAAAGTTCTGCCCCGCTGCCTGGATCTGACATAAATGAGAGACTACATTTGTAATGAATGGTAGCCATAAACCCCTGCCCCCCTACCCCTCTTTCTATCTCTCTCTCCCTTTCTCCCTCTCTCTCTCTTGCTCTCTCTCTATCTGACAGGTGTTTGACTGGGGCTTCCACGTCCTGACAGGCCAATTAGACGAATATTTGCATATCTGCTTAGCTCTGTTTGACTAGTTCATGCAAGCATAAAATCAGGGTAATACCATTTTGGTTGTTGCACACGACATCCCAGCCACTCAGGCAATCATCATTTTTCATCATCTCTCAGGCCTTATCTTTTACTGCCTCTCCCACCCCTCTCTTGCTCTCTCTCTCTCTCTCTCTCTCTCTTTCTCTCTCTCTCTCTCTCTCTCCCTCCCTCTCAATTCATCACAGAATTTGCTTTTCCAAGTGATGTTCTCTGCTTATCTCCCTTCCTTCCATTACTTCATCATGTTGTCCATTATTTGATCATCTGAGCTCCATCATAATGAAGTGGGACGACATTCGAGACTGGCACTTATTCTAGAAAAACCTTTGAGAAGGAAAGACAAATGTTATTTTATTTTATTATGAAAAAAGCAATGAAAATGAAGGAACATGAGGTTTCAACCTTAGTCTAGAGATGTTAACATGGTCAATCAGATGGATGGAGCTCCAATTGTGAAGGTTTTGGATTGGCAAATATATACTCAAAGGGTCTCAACAGGGATTGATATCATCTTAAATAATTGTGGTTGTTTGTGTGGTTGAATATAAGTAATCTTGATACAATGGTAGCTGCTTACTTCAACCGTATTTAATGTCTTTTTTGAAATCTTCACAAACCCCGTGAATGTTGGAAGTGGGTCTCCTCATTTACGTGCCCATGCAAAATTGGAGGGAGTTTTGCTTGAGCAACTTAATATATATTTATTTTATTTATATATATTTATATATATATATACTGTATATATATATGCGCATAATGTAGATGTAAATGAACCACTACTAAAATTGTGCTTCTAGCCATCATCAATCCATCTATCATCTATCCATCAATCCATTTTCTTTATCCATTCATCCCTAACACTATACCTATGTGCTATATTTCTATGGATGAATGGATAATGCGTGTTACATAAGTGCTTCGGCAGATTGCCTTTGTATTTTCAGGAATATTCCAGAAAATAGGGTAGCTGTGAACATATGAAAAAAAGCTGAAAAAGATGTTTTTCAAAATGTAATAATGCACAGGCATTATTAGGCAATTATTGACATTTTTTGTAGCTGATTTTTTAGGACCACGAGGCAGTGATTGGAAAGTGTCATAATGAAGTCTTAGGAGGATTTTTAGGTTTTTTGCTCGGTTGGTGGTCCCATTGTTTTCCAATCCAAATTGGTCACAAACAATCGTTTCGTCTTGGACTTTTGGACCTAGAAGACCTACTACATTGAATGTCGTGGCAGGGGGGCGGCTCTGTTGATGGAGGAAAAACTGAAGACAGGAGTCGGCAATAAAAAATAATAAGGTTAATCTGTATTGCTTGTGAGCGCAGATCCCCGACTGTTAATACTGAGAAGAAAAAGGCACTTGATGGGAGAAATATTAACACGTCATTCCTAATCAGAGCAACACATGGCGATCAATAGCTCGTAATTACAAAAAGAGATGAATAGTGCAAACACAAAGGCATGCCTCAGAAGTGCTGTTAAAGGTTTGATTACTGTGTTGTATATTAATGGATAAAGGAAAACCGCACACTGATTCTCTTCCATTTTCATTCCTACAGAACATAATGAGCACTCGGCACGTGGCGTAGCAAGCCAACGTGTTAATGCATCATTTGTAGCTGTTTTTAGCGGTACATTAACCAAAATTAAATAACAATAATTGGAAAATGTCGCTTTGCAGAGGAAATTCTCTTGAACTCTTACGGATATTAAGTTTATCTGCTGCTCCTCGCAGTCATGATGGACAAACATAAAAGATGTTCAGCTTGAGATTAATGTCTCTCTTTTTTAGAGACTAGACAAGGGTGTCTTTTTTTTCTTATTTTTCAGATTCATTCTTCCCTCTGATACATGCATTTCGAAATCCTCCCGTCTTTTGCAAAGAAAATCAAACTCTTTCACTCTCTTTCACTCTATCTTTAACAGCAAGGTGCTTATCAATGCAAAAGCCTCAGAAACCACTTCAACAGTAAAACTGCAATACATATAAAAAAAAAAAAATTGTGTTTGAAAACATATTTTATTATTTGTCAAAAGAAATCTGTTTATTATTATTAACATTTATCAAAAATATTTACAGTGAGAGTGGATGAATTAGAGGTGGCATACTGCTGTGCATTGGGATTATATTTAAAAGGTCTTGCTCCAAGACATACTTTGTGTGTGTGTGTGTGTGTGTGTGTGTGTGTGTGTGTGTGTGTGTGTGTGTGTGTGTGTGTGTGTGTGTGTGTGTGTGTGTGTGTGTGTGTGTGTGTGTGTGTGTGTGTGTGTGTGTGTGTGTGTGTGTGTGTGTGTATGTGTGTGTGTAAAATGCTCACTGGGTATTGAAACAGGGCTTATCTCAAAAATCTTGATAATGAATTCGTTCAGAGATATAGTTTCACGCCATTGTTGCAAAATCTCATTGACTGATAAACGCAAGGTATTAATAGAAATGTAAAGACTTATGAAATTAATCTAAAAAAACCCCCACCCATATCAAAACAGATTATTCCCAGCCAACTTTGTGTATTTATTTTGCCCATAAAATAATATAATCGTCGGGCTTCAATGTTGTCAGCTTGTGGCTATTAGATAACTTACATCCCATGGCCGTCATCCGATCTACGATGTTAAGGGCGAGTCCTCACTGGTGGATGAGTGGTGTACAGGGTCACTTCCAGTGCCGTAAAGACTGTAATTGGCTAATTTTCAGCCCATTACCCCGCTTTTATGCTCCGCACAAGGGACTATAATTTGACAAACGGGGTGACGCTTAGGCCGGTTCCGGGTGACGGATAACACTGGGGGCAAAGAAATGGGAGAGCAGGGTCATTAATAGTGTCCAGGAGTGAGCTGTCATCAGACGATCAGTAGGGGAGGAGGGAAATGGAGCCTTCGGCACAGTTTTCAAGGGCTTCTGAGTTGAAAGGAGAGAAGATTCATTTTCAGTTAGTTCATTCATCTAGTCCCATCGAACCATTCACTCCTTAAAATAGAAACATGCATTTGAAATGATTTCTGTGAATATTTTTATAAGCCCCATTATAAGTCCCATTTAGAACAATTTGTGGTTCCCTGGTGGTTCCAAGTAAGTTTGCACTAAAGTCCCAAACTTTCGGGAAGCATCGGGGCATCGTATTTTTATTTGAAATGCCAGATATATTTCCTTCTAAAACCGTGGTTCTGTCGGCCAGAACCATGACATTTGTAGCAATCTGTTCAAACGGTCTTGGGGAACAACAGCGAGGCATTCCACATGATGCTGTCTAATTGGCCTGTCAGGACACTGAAGATCACGTTACCGGAACATGGCGGCTCGTCCTCATTGGTTGTATTAATTTAAAATGACTGCATTTCCCTGTCACTTTCTATTTCGGTTCCCGTTCCGCAACTCTTTGCTTCGCGCATACATGTCTTGGCTCAATTGCGTTCATAATTCCAGCCGAACCACGGGGCCGAATCAGATCACGGAGCTCCCACAGGATGCGCAAAATGAGATTGTGCGTGTCTTCACCCGGCACCAAGCTACAGAGGAAGGAAGAAAAAATGAAAAAGAAATGATCGCAGTTACAGAAGTGCCAGAATGTTTGAAAGGCAATTTTAAAACGAGTGCCACAACTATTGATGGGGGCGCTCTGGGCCATCAGTCAAGTGCCAAACGCAACCGAGTCACAGTTGGAGTGTTGAAACGCTTATTCACAGGCACAGACTAGTCGCTATGTCTGTTTCCGTTCTGTGCTGCAAAGGTTTTAGCAGCGTTCTGTAGGAGTGAAATTACATACCACACGTTACTACTTAAATATTAACTCAAAAATGTGTGCCTCACGATTTATGGCTTATTTTTTAATTATATTCATCTTAAACCTAGAAAAGTGAATCCTGCATTGATCTGTGAAGGACAAAAGCAACACAACACATTAGCTTTGCCAAAGCATCCTATTTGATAAAATGCTGAGCTGCCAGAAAATAAGCAGTTACAAACAATGGTTTGCATTAAGTCATCAGGCAGAAGTAAAGTTGTAATTCTGTTTCCTTAGGTTTGTTTTACTGTTTGTAGTTGGCGAGCTATCAAGCATGCTAAGCATCTACAGTAAAAACCGATCAGCCACAACATTAAAACCACCACCAATAACCACTACTATTGTGTAGCTCCCCCTCGTGTCGCCAAAACAGCTCTGACCAATTGAGGCATGGACTCACAAAAGTCCAAGTCCCCCCACAAGACCTCTGAAGGTGTCCTTTGGCAACTGGCACCAAGACGTTAGCAGCAGATCCTTTTAGTCCTGTAAGTTGTGAGGTGGGGTCTTGTTGTTCCAACATATGCCACAGATGTAGAAGAAAACATGATTTATCAGACCAGGCCACCTTCTTCCATTGCTCCATGGTCCAGTTCTGACGCTCACATGCCCATTGTGGGCGCTTTTCGGCGGTCTGCCTCTGACCAGTTTGCGGCTACGCAGCCCCATATTCAGCAAGCTGCGATGCACTGTGTGACACCTTTCTATAATAGCCAGCATCAACTTTTTCAGAAATTTTTGCTACAGTAGCTCTTCTGTGGGATTGGATCAGATGGGGTAGGTAGGCTTTTGGTAGGTACTAACTACTCCATACCAGGAACACCCCACAGGACCTACTGTTTTGGAGATGCTCTGACCCAGTTGTATAGCCATCACAATTTGGCCCTCTTCAGAGAACTTCAAGAACTGACTGTTAACTTGCTGCCTAATATATCCCACCCCTTGACAGGTGTAATTGGAATGAGATGACCAATGTTATTAACTTCACTTGTCAGTGGTTTTAATGTTGTAGCTGATCAGTGTATAGCTTTTGCACCACTACAACCTACTTTGCAAAGACATGCAAAGGAGTTTCCTAATTTCTGGTAAGACCAGAGCCTTCACTTTTTACCTTGTGTATAATGTCGATAACATTGCCAACTCGACAATATCACACCTTAGCCATTGTGGAAGGGAGAACCCTCTCACTGTTTCTTCCATCTTTCCCCAAGTGAGATTTTTGACAGTATTTCCATGGCCAGGTGGGGGATAAGACTAGGGGATGGCGATGATTTCTATATAAAATGTGAAGATTGTGAAGCCCTCTGAGACACTGCTGCATTAAAAGGCTATAGAAATAAATGTCTATTTTCCTCCTTGCTTCCAGTAAAGCAAATTCCTGGAGACAGTCTAATAATGCTGTCTGTGGTGTCCGGATGGGGTCGTTTGGGCAGCCACACCTGACTTGGATCTAGGTAATTAGGGACCCAGGATCAGAGTGGCTGCATACCTGTTGCTCGTTGGTTTGGTCTAACGAGCAACAGGTTAAAACCCCCATCCCCACACACACTCAGGAGAGGAGCCCTGTCATGACACAATTCTATCTGCTCCTGGGCTTATTCCAACTGGCCTCTACACTCTCTACAATAAACTGTTGTGTCCACAACCCCTTTTCCTGTGCTTAATATCCATTACAAGACAGGCCATCACAAAAGTACAATACATTTCTCATCTGGCACTTTTATGAGAATGTTTCTTGTGTTTCCATAGATGGGGGTGGAGGGTGGTGATAGGGGGCAAAATCTGCCAGAAAGTGTTACACTTGCAAATCAATACATTTCCGTTTGTTTATTTGTTTGTACTATTGTCGGCAGCAATGGAAGTGACACGTCTTACCAGGTCTGCAACCCCCGCTGGTAAAATCATAAAATCCTTTGTTCCCTCGGGGACATCGCTGTTCCCTCTAAAACCCAGCGAGGTGCCTCCAATATTTCCTGGAGATCAGGAGTTGCCGAGAAACAAGCAAATGCGAATCACGTCTGCTATTGTTACAGAAATCAAGTCGCTTTAATCTGCAGTTTGTCAGTTGGTGGTTTTAAATAAAGTGGCACTTGGTTTTTACTTGTACAAGGGTCGGATCAGAGATGTGATCAAGAGCAGCTCTCTGAGATGAACAGTTTATTTTAGGGAGTCAGAAATACTATATGGTCGGTTTGACGTCACAGATTTATACGTGCTCGTATATAAGTTAAACTTCGAAGGTCAAACACAACCGAAGAAGTACAGTATGTGAGAGAATTAACTCAGGTGCTGAAATGAAGATATGTGACTGAGGTTATATGAGATTGTGTTCTTCATTATGTGTGTGCATATATGTTTATGTGATAACATAGATTTAGATATATTGTTACATTCCACCCTTTTAACCGTATATACATAAGGATAATTTAAAAAAACAATGTAAAATTTAAATACTAAGACATGAAATGTAAAACATCAAAATAGAATGCTGAAAATGAAACACACACAGGGAACAAAATATAAATAAAGCACATCACAACGGAAAACAAACCAACAACCAACCTCAAAACACAAAACCCAAAACTAAAAAAACAAAAACAAGACAAAAAGAAACCTCAAACCAAACCAACAACAATAGGTACATGCCAATGTATACTAAGAATAAAGCGGAAACAAATGCAATAAAATAAAGGATCGTTACACAAGAAATAAACGGTATGCCTAAAAAAAACACGTTGTATATGGTTATCATAAAAAACCTAGCCCTTGACGTCCGTTATACCCAGTGGGAAACCCAGGAAGTCCTTTTAATGGAGGGGCAAAGGAAAAAGATGACCATATAACAAGGTGGGTAGTGGCCAGGCTAGAGGGGGGATCGGACTGGAGGGGCGTGAGGTCCAAGGGCCATCCAGCAGGATGTTGAGTTCTTCACCACCTCCACCTCTAACTTTGAGGAACTCCATGCTTATAGTGGACCGCAGCCCACAACCAGATCTCCATTTCCAACTCAGCCAGGGGTGAGGGCATAGCTAAGGTGGGAAGCAAAGAGGAAGATTCAGGTTGCGCCAAAAATGCCATTTGCTGCACCCCCGCAGCCTTCAAAATCCTGGCACGGATGATTGGAGCAAGCTGGTCATATATTCTGAAAGGCATGTGCATAGCGAGAGGGGCCCCTTATGATAAGACCTTATCTTTATCTTTATCTTTATCTTATGTTCGAAGGTCCTAACAAGCTCTGTGAAGGAGTGCTTTGTTCAACCATTCTGAGACTCACCATCTCACCCCCCTTGGAGATCGAACATCTCCACATGGTACTGCATAAAAGAGGCTTCAAAGAAAGAATAAAACGAGTAACAACGAAATGCAGAAATGCATAACAAAATGAAAAACACATCCCAAAACCACACAACATCCGATTAACATCAGAATAAAACAAATACCAAGCATTATAACACCGCCTTTGGATAGTAGAACTCCCCATTTGCCGAACATTTTGTCCAGCCAGGCAGTATTCCACTGCCCATGGTCGGCATCGTCCTTTAACTCTTTCTTAAGGTTTGAAGTTTGGCCAATGCAACGGTGAATTTCCCATTTGGGGCCGTGTTGTTAGGGAGCACATACTGTACAACATTTCACACCAAACATAGCACATACGCCTTGCTGTTCGGCTAGGATCATGTCTCGGGCCAAACGATTTTGCCAGGCCACTCGGGAAGTTGTGTCTTGCTACTCACCAAGGGCCTCAAACAATTGAAATGTGAAATTGGCAAAGCGTTGTTGATTATTATAGATGTAGTTCACCCAATCCACATTGTTTTGTTTTGTTTTGTTTGTTGTTTTGTAAATTGTTTGCCAGGAACAAAGTATAGATGCAAATACACCTGAAATTTGGTTTTGTGCCTTAAAGTCGTGACGGGATCCCCCTTGGAACTCCGATGGCATCTATGTAGACACTGGGGGCATTTACAGATTGTGTCATTTTTCAGCTGACATGGGTGGAGTGTATCATGCAGTCCCAGACGTATGGGGATGTGGCCATGTGTACTCCATTGGTTGTGGGGTCGTAGGTTTGAGGACCCATTATCTTTTAGCGGTTGAGCAAGGTGCCACAGTATCGGGAGTGCTATTAATAATCTTGTGATTCTCTGGCGGGGTGTTCCATTTACTAGGGGCATAGATACCAAAGGCAGCCTCCCCTGCTTTAGAGTTGGTACAAGGGATAGTTAACAGACCACTGCCTGTGGACCTTAAGAGTTCTTTCTGGTTCGTGCATAATTAGCATTTATTTTATATACTGAGGTGCAAGGCCATTTAGAGCTTTATATACAAGTAGCAGAATGTTAAAATCAATCCTAGTTTTAACGCAGAGCCAATGTAGGGATCTGATAACAGGTTGGATGTTCAAACTTTTTTTTTTTTCCCGTGCAGCTGCATTTTGGATCACCTGTAGCCACTGCACAGCTAATTTCGGGAGGCCAGTGAATAGGGCATTACAGTAGTCCTATCTACTCGTTATGAATGCATGGAATCATTTTTCAGAGTCTGCTAATTGCACTGGGGATTTCTCTCATACAGATTCTTGTTAATTTTGCTCTCTTCGAGCTCTCGATCTATTTCATGTAGCGCTTGCTACAGTCTAAATAGAGAGCACTGGATTCTATTTTCATGTATATTTTACCGATCTTAATAGTAATTCTAGCCAAAACATGACAGTCGTCATATTTCCAGGTTTTTCCTAAACCTTGGTTAAAACATGTGAGTTAACACTTAAAATCCTTTACTTCCAAGAGAAATCCACCAGGGTGCTCTGCTTTTGACAGGAAGCCTCTTAATTTTGAAATGTTTTTGAGATGGTAGAAGGCTGATTTTGTGATGTGATGGATATGGCTCTAAGAATTTAGATCGCCGTCTATGATTACACCCAAATTTATGGCTTCATTCTTGCTCTCCAGAGACAGAGAACTGAGATGAGCTGCAATTTTCTGTCTCTGAGCCTTTGCACCAAAGATGAGTAGTGTAGTGTAATTTTCTAATATTGCTACAGCCGATGATGGTACACGTTTTAGCGGACAAGGAGGTTTAAGGGGTGTTTGGGTGGCAGATATTAGTGAGCCTGAGGCTCTCGAGTCTACGAGAAAGGTTAATCTGTGACTTCTAATATGTAAATCAAGGGTTGGGAACGGGTCGTGGGCCCAGTGTCCTTCCTGGCCGCTTATTGTTTTTCTTTTCTTTGTCCTGTAGTCTGACTTTCAACTGTTGTAGTTGGAATGTGGGGAATCCCAGATTCTCCTATTTAGTTGACTTGTCACTGTGCTTTTTGGCTCTTTCCAGAGTCCTTCTTCTGGCGCTTTACTATTCCCGGTACCCATTGTGAAATTCAGTTAACAGTCCCAGACTGCACTCTATAGAGTAGGAGCCACCTGAAGAGGCCTCTTCCAGCTAGCTGACAGCCGACTTGCAGCCACCTTTCAGCCAGTTTCCAGTCAACCACCATGCACTTCCCAGCCGGTTGCCATTTGCCTGGAATCCCCCCTCCTTCTCATGTGTCCTGACAGGGCGTGTTTAATTTTGACCGTAAACACGTCCATTAATTCAATTGCAGTGTGTCACCATGAGATGACGCTAACTTCCCAAAAACACAATCACATTCCAGAGAGAGATTTCAGATTTTCACCCCTAACCCTGACTCATTACTTGAAATATTGTCCTTTGAACCCTGACCAGAGTTCATCTTTCAAAGTTAATTTATTTTTTGTCATATGAATGAGAACAGGTCTTCATGATTTATTTTATTCTACATGTTGCACAGCTGTTTAATTTCAAAATGGGTTCTGTTTTTTATTTACAATTTTTAAATTACAAAGTTCAATAGATTTGTAATGAGATCACTCAAACTAGGTCTATGTAATTATAGTTTCAAGTTTATTACGAAATACTTGATAGCAATGCAAGCATCATTACCAGTAATGAGATTCTTGGTCTCAGAGCTAACTCAAGTTTACATAATAAATAAAGTATAGTAGTGATTAAAATAAAACATCTATGTTATCACATAAACATATATGTACACACATAATGAAGAACACAACCTCATATAACCTCAGTCCCATATCTTTATTTCAGCACACAGAGTTAATTCTCTCACATACTTCTTTGGTTGTGTTCGACCTAGAAAGTTTGCCTTAGATGTGCTCAAGAGCAGCTCTCTGAGACAAACAGTTTATTTTAGGGAGTCCGAAATAATATATCGTCAGTTTGACGTCACAGATTTATACGTGCTCAAGATAAGGCAAACTTCCAAGGTCGAACACAACCGAAGAAGTATGTGAGAGAATTAACTCTGTGTGCTGAAATAAAGATATGTGACTGAGGTTATATGAGGTTGTGTTCTTCATTATGTATGTGCATATATGTTTATGTGATAACATAGATTTTGATTTATTGTGACACTATCACCTCCCATCTGTTGTGACAAACATAAACGACATAGACATCAATGGAAGATGACGTTGGGTTACCTTTACCTCCGCCCTGTATCAAAATGAACGTGTTCATTACCTCTCAGCAAGATGTTTTATTTAAAAAAAAATTATTTGAGCTTCTCGGCTTAGCGCCGCCTGGGTTCTCCTCTCCTGCGCCTGACTGACAGTTTAGCACCTTGGTCTAATAAGGGTGATTAGCATTCCAAAGGTCCGCTGATGTTCCCAAATGTCACCAGTCAGATTCTGTGTTTGCTTTCCATCACATAAAGTTAAACATCCATGAAGGAGAATAATGTAAACACCATTCTGCTCCCAGGTATTAATAACAATGGCAGATAAGGACTGCAAGTGCCTGTGTATCTGTGTGTACATGCGTGCATGCGTGCATGTGTGTGTTTGGCCGTTCTGGTGTGTGTGGGCTTGCGTGTCTACATGTGTGTGTGGGCATACATGCGTGCGTGTGTGTGTGTGTGTGTGTGTGTGTGTGTGTGTGTGTGTGTGTGTGTGTGTATGTGTGTGTGCGTGCGTCAGAGACAGTAAAGTAAAGAGATTTTAATGAAACTGGAAGCGTCGGACATGGCACTATCTGCGTCACTGGCTAGAGGAGGCGAGCTGTGCCATCCATCAGTTTCCAAAGCTCCGTCAGCCTAAAAGCCTAAAATGTATGATCAAAGTAGTCCTATACAGTATATGTAGGGATGAAAACAATGCGGTGGAGACGGGACAGATAAACAGTGATTCTGGAGCAGAGATTGAATTTCCATCTCTGTTTCGTTTTGTCAGGGTTCTGTCAGAGATGCTCGTGAACAATATGCATTCCAGTGCCTGACCTCCAATATTACCCACTCTGGTAATATTAACAATAAATGGATGATATTTGAAAATGGAGGTCAGACAGCATCCAATTTGCTCTATTTTCTTGTATATTGTTTAAGTGCCTCCGTGACAATAATGAAGGTTTTACCACCGCTGTAAAGTGTTCCAGTGTGAGGCAATTATGTAAGCGTTAATTGCAACAACGGGTGTGATTTGTTTTCTGAGACGCTGATTGCAATGAAAACTTAATTAGTTGCGACTTCTGCTTTTGGCACAGCTATCTGCATGTGTGTGTGCATACGACACTGTTTGCTATTTCAGGGTACATGCTACATCCGTGACCTTGATTGTGATCAACACTTGGCGTGTGCGTTTTTTTTTCTCTTGCTTTGGTTGAACAATAGCTTTCAATAATTCCCTGTGGTGTCCAATTTAATCACCAATGCTAGACACTGAAAATAAGAACCACCACAAAATGCTATGGAGGGGACCCACAATCTCCAAATTAAAGCACAAGTGTTAAGGATCACCACAATAACCATGACATTTTGTTTGTCTGTTATGTAAAATAGATAATATGTAATAATAAAAAATAGAAATTAAAACGGACAAAGTATGGTGTTAATTAGAAAGATGATGAAGATAAAAGTATGAAAATAATGTTCAAATGTAATAGGTAAACAGTTAAGAATAACAAGTTCAGACTGGAGGGAACACACATTCTTATATTTACAACTTGGACCATGTGTAACATGCAGGTTATTTGTTGACTTTTCTGTAATGTAAATATATGTTAGTTCCTGAATTCTCTCTAATGTTGTAGTATATGTACTTTCACAAATCGCAGATTTCATAAAAAAAGAAAAAAAAGCAATCCAACACGTCTGCAAACCAGATGAAGATGCGTTCTGATCCA
>NC_137196.1:9276471-9368971 GCF_960531495.2 Zeus faber | reverse complement strand
GGATGGAGCCGAATCTGTTTTCAGGAAGAAGGTAAAACATTCTGAAAAATTATGAGTCTGATCCAAACTGTGGCGCTCGGCTGCCAAGATGAGCAACTGAAACACCTCCAGTCTCTACGGAGACAGGTCTTTATATTCTTAAATTAAATTATTTTTCTTCTTAAAAATGCCACTCAGACCGTAGACGTAGCTTTTGAGAGTTAGGGGTGAACGCCGGCTGCACCAGAGCGTGGCGCTGGAGGAGAGTGGACAGGGACCGATAGAACGGGTGGAGAACATTCCTTCTCCGGGGGCAGAGAGTGGAGGTCAGGTGGAAAATTATCACACTGATTTAATAATGTTGAGTTAGGGTTATTGCGTCTGGGGATGGGGGCTCTGCTCCTGCTCCATCAGCGGAGGGAACCAAGTCCGTCCGGTGGGGGCGGGGGAGACGGGGAGGTGCAAACCGAAGTGCTGCTCTCTGAGAACCAGGAAAAAAACAAGACAGAATCCATCCGTTGCCGACGCAGATTGTCCAAACCATCGCATCTTCACTGGAACGGACCGTCCCTCGCCCCATCTATTCCGGCATTATACGGCATGTGTGAATAGTGAAATTCACGAGCGTAGCCGTAAAGGTTATCCCAGAAATTTACCGAGAACTATGTATGAAAGGGGCTTATCAGTCTGCATCTCCGTCTCTGGCCCTCTCTCCTTGGCCGCCGTCCCCGCTGCTTCTTCTCTCCTGCATGGTTAGGTTTTCTCCCGATGCTACTTCATCCCCTTTTAAAGTACTTAATCTCCACTCAA
This sequence comes from Zeus faber, assembly GCF_960531495.2. Taxonomy (NCBI): domain Eukaryota; kingdom Metazoa; phylum Chordata; class Actinopteri; order Zeiformes; family Zeidae; genus Zeus; species Zeus faber. The sequence goes on along the minus strand of NC_137196.1, from coordinate 9,368,182 downwards.
TCTATCGCCCTCACGCCTCCGTTGTTCTCCCCCGCCTAATTTGATCTCTCTATTTTTCTGTCTCGTTGGAGTTTCTTTCTTTTCCACTCCTTCATCTTCCCTCTCCGCCGCTTCGTTCCTCCGAGGAGTGTTGGTGGTACCGTAAAGCGCCAGGGCGACCTGAACCGTACCTGTGCCGACCTTTTCACACCAGAAGGTGTTCGTCTGTTTTTTGGTTTTTTTCTTCTTTTTTTTCTGAATGGTTCTTCCGCTCAAGCATTTAAATCACACCACTGACTCCGCTAACAGTGGTGGTTTTTCCTGTGAAAGCTAATGCAGCAACTTCACAGGCTGCAATTAACGCTAATTGCGTGGTGGGTCTCTGGTGCTCCCAGCAGAACGAATGTGTGTTGTCTGCGATATCGAATTCTCCCTGCTCCCACAATGTCCTGTCTGCCACAGCAATGGTCCTGTGTGTGTGGGGGTGTGCGTGTGTATGTATGTATGTGTGTGTGTGTGTGTGTGTGTGTGTGTGTGTGTGTGTGTGTGTGTGTGTGTGTGTGTGTGTGTGTGTATATCTGAATCTCTGTGTAAATAAGTGTACACAGATGGGTGGCTGTGTGTCCCTAAGCATATGTATGTGTGTATGTGTGTATGTGTGTGTGTGTGTGTGTGTGTGTGTGTGTGTGTGTGTGTGTGTGTGCACGGTGTGTACACTTGGTGGACCTCAAGCCTGTGAAGCTGTTCATTTGACACCCAGGGGCTGAGGATTTGGAAGGCGTGACCACCTTCTGAACGCAATTAAGTAAGTTGCAGACTATTTGCAGTGGCCCGGTGGGATTCGGATAAATTGCCCACCACGTCTCTCCTGAAATAACTGGAGGCTCGCTGTCTCTGTTTTAAACACTGTCCGGCCACCCAGGCATACACACACACACACACACACACACACACACACACAGACACACACACACACACACACACACACACACACACACACACACACACACACACACACACACACACACACAGACACACAGACACACACACACACACACACACACACATTTTGTTTCATACAGTTTTGGCAAACCGGGTTAAGGAATGCATAATGTTTTCTTGTGTGGGCTTTCGTAGATATGAGCAGATAATTGGAAAAATGGAAAAATGGATCTCGATCATTCCCAACCTCCTCAGGAGTGTTTGTTATTATTTGAATGCCGTTTGAAAGTGCATGGTTCCATATGTGTGGGTATTCATGTATCGCTTCAATACGGGCTCATTTATTCACCGAGTGGGTGAACATGTGGGCGCCCATGTTGCTATGATGCTGCTACGCTGCGTCTACTGTTGAAGAGACCTCTGGGTATTAGGGTGGGCGTTTCGGCGTTTCTGCGATTTAGTCGTCATCTTAGCTGAGTCCGTGAGCGGATAGGGAGCACCTTTTAGGCTGAGGAATTTCGCAAAGACAACGTTTCAGCCGACGAGGAGTAAATAAATACATTTGACGCACCACCATCCTCTCCTGGTTGCTGTAAATGCGTCGTGACACCTTATCCACCAGCGATGCGCTTTTGCCTCCAATCAATGTCTCCCTCGCTGGCTCACCACAACCCTTTAGGGGAGAGAAAATCCCCTTTGACAAAACATGTTAAGTTGGATTCACAACACCCGCTCCTCTCCATTCTCCTCCTCCTCCTCCAATTCCACCGTGCCTCTGCCTCGCCGTGCTGAAAGCAGCAGCCAAAATCAGAAAGCGACTAATTTTGTCAGTAAAATTAGTGAGAGAGACATGTGAGATTGGATAAAGTTGTATTTTCACTTCCAACATCCAAAATTGTAATCTAAAGTCTGCAATCCTAAAATATCAACATATTTTATTACGAGTATATCCATCAACGTGCTCCAATGGGAGTTTTTTTCGGGGATACGCTAAGCTCGAAATCGCCCCGTTGCCATGTAGATGTCACGGTTTGCTTGAGAGAGTTTGAGTACTTCAACAACTTCTGACTCATCAAACCAGCCTTAAAAGAATCCCGCCACAGGGCTTTAAGACACTTTCCCCTTCTTTTTTTTTCGCACAGCGTGGCTGTCCTACCTAATTTTCCTGATGAACTCTTTGAATAAAAAGCGTTGAGAGTTGTCCTAGCTCCAGAGCGAGGGAGACGCGAAGCTCTGAGGCCTAGAACGTGCAGCCTTGTTTACTTGTTAGTTATTTGACCACACTTCACACAGCGCTTCAGAGGAAAGTGAGAACATCTGTGTGTGTCTGTCTGTCTGTCTGTCTGTCTGTCTGTCTGTGTGTGTGTGTGTGTGTGTGTATGTGTGTGTCTGTGTCTGTGTGTGTGTGTGTGTGTGTGCGAAGATGGCTCCAGCTCGTAGGTCAGTAGCGAGCCAAGGAGTAATCCAGTCAGTAATTAAAGGGAGGGAGAAGAGGTAAAGAGCGAGGGCAGCCACATAAGAGCGAAGAGAACGAAGAAATTAAGGCTTAAAGCACCCGATTGCGCTCTGCGGAGAGATGCTTTAATCAACCCTCCCAACTCCCCGCTGCCCTCCCCTCCCGCTCCGCCCCTGAAACAAAGAGCTCTTGACTTTAAAGCTCTCCTTCCCCAGTGCTCACACACACACACTAGTTTGACACACACACCAGACGGAAATCAAAACAGACCTTGATTAAGGAAGATGTGAATTAACGTGGTAATCGGGTGTCGTCCGTTTCTTCCTGTTGGAGTTTGGCGTAGAAAACAGGTTCAGGTGAGTGTTTGAGTGTTTCCCGGTGGAGAGCGTCGCATAACTCTGACTGGTCGGTGTGGCAAATTCACAAAAAATGGATTGTGGCCACTAATAGAACCTTGAATTGCACATTAGTTTGTGCCTGCGCTCATGATTTGCCAGCGCAAACACGCCCATAAAGTTTTGCTGCTGCTTTGCATCAGGTTGCGGATCCATGGATTCCAGAAAGAAATTTTAGTTCTCACTGATTCTTAATTTTCCAATGTAGAAATTATGACAGTTCATTTTATTAAATTTAGTTTATTCTCCCACAAAGTTAAGTTTTTGTTCAGTGCGGGCCTTTCCGGTGCAGCGGCCTGGCTCTGGGGACTATAGGGCCTCCAAACTCGGGGCGTGTGGTGGCCGGGACCTGCCCCCGCATCGGAATTCTTTGTTCGGAATTTTTTGTTGTGTGGCCCTAATACTCTTTATCTATAATCACCCTATTTTTTTGGTCTATTTTAAAAATGGGTTTGAGTGGAGCTGTCCATGGTCCTGTGAGGTTCAATGCCACCTGTGGTTCAATGCCAATTTCGACCACTTTATGGCTATTCGCTATAACTTTAAGTTGTTTAATATCAATTATGGAAGCGTTTCCGTCAATGTTTGTAACGACTTTTTTGGACAGTAAATTATTCAAAGTTTCAACTGGTTGCTTTTGGAGTGCATTTTGAAAAACACTATCGACCCGTTCTGCTACATTCATGTGCCGTGACACCACTTATAAATGTGCTTAAATTGCACCAGCTCTCTGAAGACGATCGGGCAGCAAATGAGCCTCGTCTTTGCAACGAGGCTCATTTGTGTTGAAAGTGGCAAATTTTGGAGCAAATGTACGAATAATACCTCATTAAATACATGCAAATAGCACCGGCCCATCAATGCGCTATTTGTTTGGCAGCGCAGTTAGGGGTTCATTTCACGTTTTGCGGGTGCTTTGTGAATTAAAGTTCTGGTCAGAAAACTGTGCTGGATCCCGTGTTTTCAGTCAAATATGCACAAAAACAATAAAACTGCATCATTTACTCACAAATTGTAGTGCTGACTCACACTCTTCTGCTGAGCCTCAGCAAATATGTTTTGTCATGCTGATCAAATACGGTTCTATTTAATTGTGCCGACAATTATTTCAGCTCCTGCCGCGAGAGCTTTCTAGTTCTGTGGATATTGCATTCGTTGAAATTACTTAATTACACCATCTAGCAACGTTTACTAACTTAGTGAACAATACAGCTTTCAAGAGACCTGGCGACAGTGACTTTCTTTCTGCTCTGATTATGAGATGAGGTATACAGTGGTATCAGCATTTTGTATTAATTATATAATTAACTAACTTTGGATGGTTCATTTTTTAATTTAATTTTCAGGCAAGTCATAACCTTCTCATAACTCATAACTAAGATTCCTAAAACCAGCTCAACATCTTACGGATGTAGTAGAATTCAAATTAGGTCTGAAGAGGCAAAAAGAAGATGTCCACTTTGCATTGCGGAGTGCAAAGAGAAGATATACTGTATGTGTTTATATATTTTATGCTTTCATAATGGAAAATTAATTTTGAAACAGAAAATGAATGAAAGTTATCTTGTTATCTTGGTAACAACTTTCTAACTCGCTTAGTCGTATGGACGGCAGCATAGAATTTCCTCCTTGTCTCATTTAGGGACAAGAAATATTGTCACGTGCAAGTCCATTTTCTTTCCTTTAAGGAATATTTAGGCCATCATTTTTGATCTTCCTGTGTTTTTATTTTTATTTTCCTCCTCTTCTGTGATATCAACTTCACAAATATCTTCTACACTTTGTTGAATTGGCATTGTTGTCAGGGTTCATGCGGCGTTATATCAGGAGCATTGTTTTAGAACAGTGATCAAACTGTCGACCAGAACTGCGTCAGGGGAGTCTGGATTTATACGATTTTAAAACCTTACCCGAACAGAAACAAGTGTTTTATGATGTAGGTTTTACAGGAAATGCAGGCTAGGAATTCTGGGTGACGTGAATCTTGTTAACGCAATAAAATCATGGGACAGCATATGCACTTCAGTGCAGAAAAATTAACCCTTGCACCTGGAGTTGGGATGAAAGCAGGGCCCCCTTATATTTATGGGCTGAAGGCGAGAAAATACACACAAATTTTGATTAATTTTAGGTTTTTAGTGAGAGCTTTCCTGAAGAGGGGATTTGAAGGCTAAAATTCAGACCAGTTCAGTCAAGAAACATGTGAGAGGGGTCAATTGAGAACCCTGTATTGGTGTGTTTAAAATTCCTAGAACATAATGAAACATGTAACAAATGAAGCCAGGCGTGAAAACCCCCTTTAGCCCTTTATTCAAGGTTAAAGTCATCAGACAAACCCCAATATAATATAATCGCCACTCAAATCTGTCAACTCCAATTATGGGAATGAAATACTCCAATTATAGCTGGCACATACAAAATGTATGACAAATTGGTGGGAAAACATGGCAGCGCTGCATTATTTACCTATTAATTTAATCCCGGTGTGTCTTCTTTAATTACATTTCTACAGACAGGTACTCCTCACTTAACGACCGAGTTCCGTTCCTAGGACCAGGTCGTTAAGCGAATCGGTCGCTAAGTGAGGACCCGTGTTATTTCACGGTAAGGGGGCGTGGCCATTGTGAACGCTAATGCAGTGAATACTGACAGACTGCGGGAACGAGACTGAGAACGATGATGAGATGAGATGTACACAGTGAATATTGTATATATAGTATATATATAGTTTATATAGTATATATAGTGTTTATGGTTTATATAATGCATATAGTATATATATAGTGTATATAGTGTATATAGTATATATAGTGTTTATAGTTTATATTGTGCATATAGTATATATAGTCTATATAGTGTATATCATAGTCTATATAGTGTATATTGTGTATATATAGATGCAGTGTATATATTATATATAGTGTATATAGTTTATATAGTCTATATCGTATATATTGTGTATATAGTGTATATAGTATATGTATATAGTTTATATAGTGCATATAGTATATATACTGTATATCGTACATATTGTACATATAGTGGTACCTTGAGTTACGAGTGCACTAACAAACAAGTTTTCCGAGTTACGAGCCGTCGTTCTGTCGATTTTTTGTATTGATTTGTGAGCAAAAATGTGAGTTACGAGGAGCGAGCTTCAGGTGCCGCCGCTGGTGGGCGTGGCGAGCGAATGCGGTCAGCATCCCGCGTCTCACTCCTTCCCTTCACATGGTTACCTGAGCGTGGAAGCATCTCCTTTGTGTTTTGTGCTCGCGATTTGTGCTTTTTGTGCAGTTATTTTGCCAATTTCTTTTTTTCGAACCATGGGTCCGAAAAAAGTAAGTGCTGAGAAGAAGCAGCGGATGATGTCCATTGACTTAAAGCACAAAATAATAGAAAAACATGAGCGAGGTGTGCGTGTGATGGAATTGGCAAGGCAGTACGAACGTAGTACTTCTACGATGTGAACCATACTGAAGTAGAAGAAGACGATAAAGGGTATTACGCCAGGCAAGGGCGTTAAAATAATGTCTAAGCTGTGGACCGCTGTCCATGAAAAGATGGAGAATCTGCTGTTGGTGTGGTTGACGGAGAAGCAGCTCGCAGGAGGGTATCATCTGCGAGAAGGCAAAATGTATCTACACATTCTCTTTTATTGTGTTTTATTATGTTTTTATACAATATTTGTTATTTATAAATACATTTTCTTATTTAAAAACACGTAACAAAAAAAATTGGGGTGTTTTTTTGGGGGCTGGGTCGGATTAATGGCATTTCAATTAATTTCTATGGGGAAAACTGATTTGCTATACGAGCAGATTGAATTACGAGCTCTATCACGGAATGAATTAAACTTGTAAGTCAAAGTACCACTGTATAGTGTATATAGTTTATATAGTGCATATAGTATAAATAGTGTATATTGTAGTATATATAGTGTATATCGTATATATAGTGTATATAGTATATATAGTGTATATCGTATATATAGTTTATATATAGTGTATATAGTGTATATAATATATGTAGTTTATATAGTGCATGTAGTATTTATAGTGTATATAGTATATATAGTATATATAGTATATAAAGGGTGATGCGCGATGAGATGCTTGACGCTGAGACGGTGCACGCCGTGGTATTGTATGCAGCGTACAATACAGACTGGTCAGAGAGCTGGTCCAGTCTGAACGATCGTTTAACAGGTAGGTCGTTAAGCGAGGAGTACCAGGATATACACTGTCCTCCATTGACATTTTGGGTTTACTTGGATTCTAAGGAGCACCGTCTGTCCGTCCGCACCGTCAGCCATTTTCTCTGGGACTTCTCAGGATAACTTTGTTTCGCCAGAGCGAAAAGTTCTGTATGTATTTTGACGTTAAAGCGATTTCCCCCTCTTCCTCCGTGACATATCGTTCAAAAGATTAGAGTTCATTCCATCTGAGCGCAGTGATTGGGCTGAATGCCCTCCAGAGACGCTGCTCGGAAGCAAGGCTAAGTGGAAACCAATAACAAGCATTTCTGAGTGTGTGTGTGTGTGTGTGTGTGTGTGAGTGTGTGTGTGTGTGTGTGTGTGTGTGTGTGTGTGTGTGTGTGTGTGTGTGTGTGTGTGTGTGTGTGTGCTCAGCATTAATGAAAACTACACTTCTGCTGACAAGGTTGAAAACCTGTCTGAAATCTTTCTGTCATCACCATTTACATATACATTACTCTGTCCCCCCCTCCCTTATCTCACTTTAATTCCGTGACCCTGCTAGGTGGCCCTGTAAAATGTAATCCAGAAAAATGCATTTGCCATAACAAATGGACTGGAAAATGGATTTGTGTCCAGCTATTAAGTGGAAATGCTTTCAGTTTGTCCCTGCCGCCTCTAATTCAAGGTCCATGAATATAGGGCTACGGCGTCATATGAATCACCACTGTTATTTTCATATTGGATTCCTCCTTCTCTCCTCCGATCTATGAGTATTCACTGTGTGTGTGTGTGTGTGTGTATGTTTGTGTGTGTGTGTGTGTGTGTGTGTGTGTGTATGAAGGAGCGCTGCATGCCGATCGTCCACTCCTCGCCACCCAGTGTGTTTGTGTTTTTAGCACTGAAAAGGAGCTGGTCCGTCGGACCATTCCAAGCAGAGACGGTAAATAAAATAAAACACTAATAAAAAATATGAATACAAATAAAATTCAATGATAACATGGCCTTTCATTTGTAAACTAAATGTTAATTTACAATAAATCACCAAACCAGAATGAGCTGTTTGTGTATACTATTTTGTTGCTACATCAAAAATTAATCCGTAGATTCAGGGGCGAATTCACAAAAGGATCGTGCAGCTTTTGCGGCCACTACACCGACACAAATAACAGAAAACGCAAGCGTCAAATTCACAAAGCAAACAGTGAAATACACCGATAACTGTGCTCCCACGCAAATAGCGTCTCGGTGCATTGGTGCTATTTGCACATATTTAAATGAGGTATTATGCATACATTTGGTGCAAAATTGGTCCCTTTCTATGCAAATGAGCCTTGTTGCTAATAGTGTCCAATTCACAAACACCAACGTTAATATCCACATGCAGTTAAAGTGACGTTATTACTGTCTGTAGAAAGTTTATTATTGTGAGTGATTATTATTATCAGACAAAAATAAAGGCAGCGGTGCCGACCTGCTCCCTGCGCAAACAGAGCATAATACTGGTCAAGTTAATTGGGATTTGAAAATAATGGAAATGGTTGATCGAGAGTGGATTGAGGCCCAATTGCCCTTGGAAAACGCTATGGCCGTGTTTGTGCTGACATATTATTTGCACAATATCTCGAATATCTTGTGAATGTGACGCTAAGGCGTCGCAGATAGCGGGCACAAATTGATGTGCAATTCATGGCGCTATGAGCGGCCACAATCCATTCTCAATCCATCCAAAGTTAGTTAATTATATAATTAATACAAAATGCTGATACCACTCAATTTTGTCCAACATATCAGGAATAAAACAGCAAAATGATGATCTCCCATGGCTTCCAATGCATTTATTCCAATTGGGCATTGGGCCAAGTCACAAAATCTATGAGGTGCGAGACCTCGCGCAGGTCCAGAAGTGCATGGCGCCAGCGCCTGGTGATGTCATCTGCAGCTCGCGCCCTCGCTGTTGCGGCAGCATAAACCAGGCTTAGGACCCACTCCCATCTGGGGGCGGGGGGCTAATAGGGAAGGCTTGGGAATTTTGACTTAGTCTTCAGCCATTGTTATTCCAAAGGGGTATTTGGTTGAGAGGTTGAATCCAGTTAAAAAGGGGGAGTGAGCGGAAAGAGAGAGAGAGAGAGAGATGACGAAAAAAACACAAACAAACAAGAGATTCTAAAGGGAATCATAAAAAAAAAGATGAGAATGGACAAAGTTCCACAAAGGTGGAACTTTGTCTTATCTGTATTTATAGGGTTTGTGCACATGGAAGGATATCGGGCGTCAGACGGTTATTTTTTTCTCCTTTTTTTTTTGTCTTTCTTTTTGCTTGGTTTCTGCTCCTCGCCCCAGCAGGTTTTTGGAGGGAGAGAAACTTCAGCTTGCGCGGAGGGCGGACACAGTAACTAGAGCTTTATCGTCCCTCCACAAGGCGATTTCCTAAATCCCCCGAAAAGAACACTCACGCAGGGTATGACTTCCCCAGACGGCTTTACACACACACACACACACACACACACACACACACACACACACACACACACACACCATAATGGAAAAAGAAGTATGCAGTCTGTAGACACGGTACACTCGGTGGACAAAACAAATGTAATCTTTTGTTGCATCAGCACAGTTACACGGATATCAGTGGTGATTTTCCTCTTCCCTACGCCACCGGGCTGCGCCACATCTCTGTGTGGACGGCTCCCACCGAAAACAACAATCAACCGTGTCCAGAGCCGGGGACCCTACCATTCGAATTGGAGACACCACAAGCGTAAATATTTACGTAAGCCGAACACTAGAAGGTGGTATCGTCCCATCTCAGGTGTTTTAAAGGGGATGAAAACCTGGAAACAAAGTGAATTCTGACAGTCAACTCTTGGATTTTCTGAAAAAAAAAATTGTCATTTATTGTGCATCGTTCGAGTTTGGTGTCTGGGCTCTACTGATCATCACTCCCAGCAATGTGTACAGCAAACACAGAACTTAGTGAGCTGGAAATATAAGAGTGATGAGCTTGAATCCCCCCATTGGATAAAAGAGTAGAGTAGGTAGATGCAGGGGAGGTGGAGGTAGTGGAGCAACACAGGAGCAGGTAGGACAGGAGGGATTGGCTGCTTAAATACACCAGCCCATAAGGGCGTGGAAACATGTGGCGCCGTCAAGTTGTCCGACAGAACTAGCTCCTCAAGCTATGCATCATTTATAGCTTCTCTCTGTATTTTCACGATCCCCCGATACGAGAGAGAAACAGTGTTTCCTTCGTTGGACTTCCTCTACCTTTCCTTTTGTAAGGACTTGATGTGATTTACATTCAGGTTAAGTGAAAATGTCGCAAGATGGATTATTCTACACGTGTGTTATTGTCCCACTCAATGCTCTCGTGCCACGCTGCCACAGAACCCATTGGCCCCGGTGTTGGGCTATTCCGTCCGCCACCCGCTGCTATCCCATTAGGTTTTTCTCTGTGACTGCATGTTGAGGGGCTACACGCTGGGAGACATTTTCACCAGTGCTGCTTGTGAATGGCATTGCTCAGAGTCCATTATTTCCTTTTGGATTTATCGTGATATGTTTCTGTATTAGGAATGTTTATGCGTGGTGTTTTTCAGCAGCAGTTTTTAGTGTCTCCTGCACGGCAGAACCATGTTAACTTTGATGCCTTTTAAACTCAGTCTTCTTATATTCTAATTTCTCTCTCTCTTTCCCTTTCATTAAAATTTTTCAATCATATTTCACTTGAAATTTCAGTTTAGTTTTACTTTGGTTACAGTGTGGGGCTCTTATTTTGTGTACAGTATAGATTATATGTTATATTGATCATTCTGGATGGTTTTAATACATTTTGGATTCAGTTTTTAGCTCTCGTAATTTTATTTCTAGGGACATTTAGAGTGTCAAGTCAATTTTTGTAGCTCCTTGGAATACGCAACACCTGTTCATGGTGTCATAAGTGGTCAACAAGAAAGGAGTAGAAGGAGGTACTAAATCTGGCCAAATGTAAGAGACTTGATTGATTAATTGCACACTGAAATAAATTCAGTGAATTATTTTACAATATGATCCCACAACACACTTGACACATTTCCTGCCAGAGGCCATTTCAATCGATACAGTAAAACTCACACTGCGCATGCAAACATTTGATGCAGGATGTTATTCTGCACGACGGAGGCGTGGCACGAGACAATGCCGTCTGGCATTTGTAGACCCTCCAGAATGATTTCAATGAGTTGAACTGCAACGTCATTTTGAGTCAGACAAAAATAAAAGCGGTTAGTTTGGGTGGCTACATTTCTAGTCCTCACATAGTTTCAGAGCATTTTAACTTATTTTTTAATCGAATCCTGTGTCTGTTGATAATGTTTATTCCATAGTTTTAACTTTTGTTCAGGGAAATAACCCTCTCTGACATACGTCAAGTACATCTATCAGTCACCTAACTTGCAGCAATCAATAGGCGTTTTAGTAACTGGGGAGGTCCCACAAGAACTAAATTCATCTCACCTATAGTTTTTTCTGATTGCATTCGCACCGGCAGTAGGAACTCTGAAGTGACCTATGGGGTTTCCGTTGATTTCCGTGTTCCGTCTTGTATTTACTGTATTTACTTATTTCACTGATCTCACCTTATCAGTCCACCAAAATGTGTTTCTGAACAAATTTGAGGTTAGCAATAAGCAATCCAGTTCCCTAATCTTCACTCATATTAGATCTACAAGGTGGAATTTAAAGGTTTGCTCAGACTTTTGAAAGGTACGGGCTCGCATTGGGATACCGCACGCGGATATTTTGTTTCATTCACTGAATGGCGGAAAATAAAAGAAATGAAAGAAATACATATTCCCTTAAAAAATACTATTTTAATTGTTTTTTCATTTCTATTGGTTATTTTTGTATTAACGCTGAGTGTAATCAGGCTTGTCCGCACCCGGAGCGATGCGACTCAACCGGGCGGACTGTCCCCCAAGGGACCGGCGAGGCACCATGGACTTAAGTCTGGAATCATCACCGTGCATTTACGTCACTGAAGGTGACGCTTAGTCCCTGCCCTGGAGTAGGAGCTAAAAAAGTTCCTCAAAACACCGTTCTAAGAGCTACAATCGTTCCTAGTTCCTGCATTGCGGACACAAAAAAAGGGGACGGTTCCTCCAAAAGTTCTTGGAACTATGAAAAAGTTCCTGCACGGTGGGAAAGCGCCTTAATTATTGTATGCTTGGCAAAAGGTCAGAGCTATCGCTTGTCAGCTAACACAACTATGGCACGGTTAGGTTAACACCTAAAACCATGTCCATCCTTCTTTTCAGTCAGAATCTAGACTCTAAAAGTTGTGTTTCAAATTTTCCGCAAAGAAATTGTCATTGCGATTGGGAATAAAAACAACAAATGTATTTTTAGGTCACACACCCAATTCAAAAATCAACCCACTCTGTTTCTTTTTAGGGGAGATCTGCGCCTTCCAGATCCATGGCCAGGAGGTCCCGTTCGAGGCAGTGGTCCTGAACCGCACCTCGGGGGAGGGTATCCTAAGGGCCAGTGGCCCCGTGGACTGTGAGAGTCAGAAGGAGTACACCTTCATCATCCAGGCCTACGACTGCGGAGCCGGTCCCAACGGGGCGGAATGGAAGAAATCACACAAGTGGGTACAAGGGTTTATGTGAAATCAACATAGAACTTTACTACTTCAGTTTACTTAACTTTACTTAACCATGCATTTTGTTCTGTGTTTTTATTTTAAGAAAATAACTGATGTATTTCAACGGGTTGAAATTGGTATTTAGATTTTTCTTATTTAAAAGAAATCTCAGTGAACCTTTTTTGTCAGATTCTTAGGACATCATTAGATACAGGTATTTACTTACAGCCAATGGGATTAAAGAATCACATGAGAAAGCCGCACCCACCCACTGAACTAAGCTTGCCTTACATTTTTATTGTACCTGTAGTTGGCACTGGTGAGGAAGTTTATACCTGCCACTCAAAGGTCAGCTGATGAATAATAATAACAAGACCACTCCCTCTCAGATCTGGCGTGCTATAGACATAGACAACATTCAATTAATCATTTAAGAATAAATTATGTTTGTTTTTTAGACAAAAAGAGTGACAATGACTTGTGAGTTATGATTTTGGTCCGTAATGAGGGTGGGGGTAGTATGTAAGCAGAAGGTGTAGATTCATGAAATCTTTGGTTTGATTTGAAAAGACCAAAGACAAGACAGAGGGAGAGAGAGAGAGAGAGAAAGAGAGAGAGAGAGAGAGAGAGAGAGAGAGACTTTGACTTTTAAGATTCCTTTATTTGCAGTAAGTCATAGTCACAGCAGCAACTTGATCACGAAGGAACCAAAAAAACAGAGATAAATCAGTCAACCGGTAAATCGGCAGCAAGGGTACAGACATCCCTCTTCAGAGATAACTAGGTACGCAGGGATCTGTTGGTTTCTTCACCAGGTTTGAGAAAGCTGTTCACTATAAGGACAGCTCCCTTTGTCGCCCAGACTTCCTCCTTTGTACAGTTTGCCTCCTTGGGAGAGAGAGAGAGAGAGGGAGAGAGAGAGAGAGAGAAAGAGAGAGAGAGAGAGAGAGGAGAAAAAGAAAAAGATCACAGCTACTACAGGAAAAATCACAGGTTATCAATGAGGGAATCATCCTGGACTGAGCAGCACCTCCCCAACACCCCATATACTCCTGGAAGTGTCCAATTTGCCGGTCAGTTTGTAAAACTCAAACTCCACTCTGAGGCGGGCTGAGAGCAGACCAATCGTCATCTGGGCCGGGTCTACTGACCCCTGACCCCGCACAGCGTCCCTTCTGCTTTTCCAAATGGCCAGCTTGGCCACCCCCGAAACAGTGTTCACCAGGACATGGACAGATTTGTTTGACACAGTGTAAACAGGACCGAAAATAAAGAGTTTAAAGGAGAAGCTCTCCCCCAGATCCCCAGCCTGGACACAGAACAAACAGGTGCTGCAGGGTCTCCCCCTCAGAGCAGAAGACGCATCCTGCCCCCGTGCTGGAATCCAGGCGTGCTAGATACCTGTTTGTGGCCACCGCCTCATGCAAGATCCTCCATTGGAGGTCGCCAACCCGCTTGTCGATGGGGGGCTTGTACAGAGAATGCCAGCAGCCAGCAGGGGACGCTCCGGGGCCAAAGAACTGGGTCCAGCCCAACAGCCGCACCCCTGCCAGAGAGCGTAGGTGTGCCACCTTGACGCAGGTATAGTAGGCGGCTTTCTTGCCTACTGCCGCAAACCCCCCCAGCTTGGGAGTGGCAAAGGTCAGGAGGCTGTCCCGCTCCTCCTCCCACTGCACAGCCGGAGAGACTGTCAGCGAAGGACACACAACCTCGCCCTTACCACCCCATTGGTCAGTCAGAGCACGGCTTTCAATAAAAGCCCTATAGGCCCCTGGCAGTGAAGCATGGACTTCATCCACCAACCTGTGCAGATGACCCATGAGCTGCTCCGCAGACGCCTTCAGCAGATGACCCAGCTTGACGCACCCAGCCTTGTGCAAGCTGGAGCGCAGGCTGGAGGAGGAAAGGAGGCCGGAGTCCAGCAGTGGGTTCCCAAACAAAGGCTTCTCAAACAGCCACATCCCAGGGGCAGTCGTGGTGTCACGGTGGACCTTAAAAACCTGCCATGACTGCAGGTAGAAAGGAGTCAGCCCTGTCAAGTCCATCCCCTCGGTCCATCCCGGACCGGCAGATAGAGGGCTGCAGCTCTAATCCAGTGCTGACCGGAACAGATGAAGTTGACGATGGTCCGCTGGATCTCTTCTAGCAGACCTCTGGGTGGATGCAGAACGGTCAGTCGTTGCCATAAGGTCGAGGCGACCAAGTTATTAGCAACTAGAACCCTCCCCCTGTAGAACAACTGGGGTAGCAGCCATTTCCACTTGGACAGTCTGGCACACACCTTCTCCACCACACCAGCTCGGTTCTGCATCTGGTACTGCTCCGAGCCCAAAAACACCCCCAAAACCCCTCCACCTAGAAGGCCTCGCTCTTCTCCCAGTTTACCTTAGGAGACGAGACCATCTGATACATCCCCAGGCAAGCCACCAACCCCTGGACGTCATCCTGGTCGGTGACGAAAACATTGACATCGTCCGCATAAGCGGCAATGACCAGCGGCCGGCCCCTGTGGCAGCCCCGGTAGGGAGAGCCCACTCAGCCTGTTCCTTAAAGCGTGCAGAAGAGGTTCTATAGCAATGGAGTAGAGCTGGCCAGAGATGGGGCAGCCCTGCCTTATCCCTCTCTCTACAGCGAGTGGACAGCTCAACCCCCCGCCCACCTTGATTAGGCAGGATGCTCCCCTGTAAAGGAGCTGCACGTAGTTAAGAAACCCTTCTCCGAACCCAAATGCCTTCAAGGTCGAAAACAGAAAACCCTGGTCCACTTAGTCGAAAGCCTTCTTCTGGTCAAGGGACCCACATCGATGTTATTGAAATTACACAGGTCAAACAAATCCCTCATTAAAAACTAATTGTCCTTAATAGATCTGCCTGGCACGCAGTAAGACTGGTCCATGGAAATCAACAGCCCTAAAACTCCCTTCAGCCTATTGGCCAGGACTTTCAAGAGGAGTTTGTAATCCGTGCAAAGCAGTGCAACAGGTGTCCAGTTTTTGAGCAAGGCCAAGTCCCCTTTCTTGGGTATGAGAGAGAGGGCTGCTTGCCGCGAGGAAACTGGTAGCATACTAGTCCGCACGGAATCCAACAGGCCCCAGAAATGCTTGTAGAACTTTGAAGGCAGAGCGCGCCCAGTCGCTAGCTGGCCCACAGCAGAGGTGAGCTCCTCCATTCCAATGGCAACGTCCAAGGCATCCCGCTCCCCGACCCCCAGCTGAGGCAGCCCCTGAAGGAGCTCCGCAGCAGACTCTCGATCACAGCCCTCTGCCCTGAATAGGGTGGTGTAGAAGGCCATCGCGTGCGCCCTCATCTCCACTGGGCAGGTGGTCACCCTGCCGGCCGGGAGACGGAGACAGGCCATCGGTCTGGACTGCTGAACCGTCTTCTCTAGGTTGAAAAAATAGGAGCTGGGGGCATCCATATCCCTGATGCCGATGTACTGAGCCCTGACCATGGCATCCCATACTCTCTCCTGGAGGAAAGTGCTCAGCTCCTGCCTCTTCTCTTGCAGCCTCCCACCCACAGGGGTGCTGCCACGAAGGAGGCCACCCTCAATGTACCTGATCTTCTGCTCCAGGGTGTCTACGGTCTCCCTAACCCTGCAGGTGGAGTGAGCACAGTACCGTTGGCAGAAGACACGGATCTGTGCTTTGCCTAGCTCCCACCACTGACCCAAGGAGCTAAAAGCCCCCTTCTTGCTCCTCCAGCCATCCCAGAATGATTTAAAACTACTGCAGAACGTTGCGTCGAGCAGCAACTTAACATTAAAATACCAATAAGAAGAATGCCTGGTGCCGGGTGCAGAGCATAGCTCCAGAGTGACAAGGTGATGATCCGTCAAACCCACAGGGTGGATGGCTTAAAGTCTGTCAAGCCGAGCCGCACTGACCCTACCATCTGAAACCCTCACCCATGTGTAATGTCTGTCTGTCGCATGTTTCATCCTCTATGTCTCTATGAGGTCATGTCGAGTAGTGAGGTGAGACAGACAGGTGGAAGAAACCCTGTGGGGTTCCTCACCGGTCCGATCCAGACCATAGTGCAGCGTACAGTTCCAGTCCCCGCCCATCACAATGAAGTCAGCGTGATCCGCCCTCCGCAATGTTTCCTGCAACTTTTCAAACAGCTCTACCCTCTGCGAGCCTAGAGTGAGAGCGTAGACATTAATGAAACAGAAAGTGGAACCTCCTGCCTCCGCCCTGACCATCTGAGCTCTACCCGCTTCTATCTCGGTGCGGGCCAGAACCCTGATGTTTGACCCTCTCGAAAGGAGGATCGCGGTCCCTGCACTGAAGGTTGTCCCATGGCTGAGAAACAGCTGCCCCCCCACCCCCGGGACCAGTCTACCTCGATGGCTGCATCACTGTGTCTCTTGCAGAAATATCACGTCTAACTTCCTCTGCTGAAATAATTCTGCAACCAGAGCCCTCCTCTGCTGCTGTCTCCCACCATTGATATTTAAAGAGCCAAACCTGAGCTTGTGCATGGCAGTATTTGTGGGAGAGAAACTAGGAAAGGGAGAGAACACCCAGTCGAAACCAGCCATCCTAACACCTAGGTATGGTCGGGTCCTCCCAAGCCGGAACGACGGTTCTCTTTCCGGAGAGCCATCACGTGTTTCTTTAGGCGGTACCTTTTTTTATCATCCAACCCTGACCCGGCCGACTTCCTGAGAAAGGCCACCGTCTTAATAAACTTCCCTGAGTCAGGGAAATAATCTGTGACTTTAACAGACTTTCCAAACGTGGGGTCTAGAAACCCCTGTATTTCAACCAAGGTATACAGGCCTCCATGTGGAGCCTGGGAGTCCGACACTGACATGTCTGTCACCGACATGCCTTCCGAGTCTGACCCTAATTCATCATGGACTTCAGTCGTCACATCAACATTCTCCGTCACATTTCCATTTTCCGTCACATTAGCATTTTCCGTCACATTAGCATTTTCTATCACATTAACAGTAACCATCACAGCAGCATTCTGTCTCACAGTAGCATTGGGCGCTGCGGAAGCATGCTTTGTCACCTTGCCACAGACGGCCCTCGCCCAGGGCCCCGCCACTTTCCCACCAGCCCGCTCGCCTAGGACGGGCTCCTCCCCGCTGCCGTAGCTGGGCCCCAGAGCCCGCTCCTCGTCCCCCGAGCCGGGCCCCGCAGCCTGCACAGGCTTCATCACGCTCCCCCCGCAGCACTCTCCCCAGCCGCGCCACCGCCAGGCCCCCCTGCACTCCCCCTAGCACCGCCACTGCCAGGCCCCGCAGCACTCCCCCAGGCCCCACCCAGGCCCCACAGCACTTCCCCCAGCCCCGGCACCGCCTGGCCCCTTGGGTGGATCCGGGCTGTGTGACCTGGGCGGCCTAGGGACAGTCCCAATCGGGCGCCTGCACGTCGGGCCCCACGCCCACATCGGCCCGCTGCTTGTCTGGGCATTCGCGCGTATGTGTCCCTCCTGTTTACAGTGAAAGCATCTAGTATCCCCTGAATTGGCATAGACCAGAAAGTAACCAGTTTTGTGTTTTACCCTAAATGACACGTCGGAGCGTTAAGTGTCATGAGCGCCCCCCTCTTCAGGGACTGGACGTGCTTCAATCTCTCATCCTTGCACCCCAGACTCACGGTGCAGAAATCGCTCACCATCTTCCCGAAACGCCACCTCATTGGGGACACTGTGACCCGGGTTAAGGGCACGGCCATAGGGGACACCTGGAGATACTTGCCGTCAATAACGACACCACTCTTGACCAGCTGGGAGACGAAGTGCTCCTCCTTCACAAATGCCACCACAACCTTGTTTCGTCTGGCGGCAAAGTTACCATATCCGACCTGCTCCCCCAGCACCTTCAGCACCACCTCCACACTTACAGCGGGGTCTGGCATGACCCTCACTCCGTGACGGAGCAAGAGGGTGGCAGCCGAGGCATCATCCGCCAAACCCCGCGCAAAACTAAAACTGACAAAAAATTACGAAACTGAGCCACTAACCAGCAAGTAAATAATCAGAAAGAGAGAGAGAGAGAGAAATGGGAAATGAAGGCAGTCGGAAATAGGCAGTGAAGCAGAAAGCGGACGTAGCTCTGGGCAGGTTGCGTTTTTCCCCCTTTACCACTCGACACCAAGCGCACCATGCAATACACAATGTGTCATCAATTCCACCAGAATGATGCAGGGTTGTTTTTTGTTTTGTTTTGTTCTTTTTTTAATCACAAAATGATTTTAGTTTGATCACATCACGTCGACTTTTCCGCACTCTCTTCCTTGTTCCCTCCTGTCTTCCAAAGAGCTGCTGCAGTTGTCTTCAGGGCAGGCTGAGCCAAGAAGACATTCGGCCAATGTTCTGTTCTCGGGACAGAATGCACGATACCCTTTTGTGACATTCATTTTTGTGTGTGTCCTGGGAGCACTGGCACACAGCCAAGTGGAAAAGACAGACGAGTGATGGAGCTACAGACCGGTGTGGACAGCAGCTAATCAAACCCTCTGGTTCTTACGTCAAAGCTGAGGAACAGTTGAAAGCCTAACTTTGCTGCGGGCTCCGACGGGGAGTCCATGGCACTCAGATGCTGGTTAAATGGCATGCATCGGCACGTCTGCGTGTGACATTATCACTGCGGGAAGATCTAAATAGGCCTCATGAATCTAATGTCGCTAATTAGCCAGATGTGCCACCTCGGATGCACCAGGAGTTGTTGACAAAGAAGGTCAACGACGAAAAAGGAAACTTTTTGGGGGGGAAACAAAATGGCTCCTTCTGCTGTGTTCTGTCTGTGCCGTGGTGCGGAGACAGAACACGGAGAAGCGATCAGTGGGATGATGATCGCATTGTGTCGTGTGAGTCATGTCACAATTGTGTCACGTTTGCGTTACTTTTCAACCCCTCAAGAACGAGGGGAGGAGAGAGTCGTCACTCGGAGGGTACTGCCGCCCATCACCACCCCTCACTCCTCTCGTTTTATTGTTTGTCCACTGTTTTTCCAGGCCGCCAATGGATATGTGGCTTTAAGGAGGTTTTTTCTCTGTTCTTCTGTTTGTCCCCTTTCTCCATGATACCGCTCCTTTCATTCACACACACACCCTCTCTGCCTCCCTCTCTCCTTGTCACCCCCACCTCTTGTGTCCAGGGCAGTGGTCCACATCCAGGTGGACGACATCAACGAGTTCTCGCCAATGTTTCGGGAGTCGGCTTACAAGGCGTCGGTAACGGAGGGCAAGATCTACGACAGCATCCTGCAGGTATTTCAAAAGGGTGCCCTCAAACACTGAATAGATTTTGTGTTTTATGACAAATTTTCATCCTTGAGTCGCTATTTAACTCGGATTAAAATAGCTACCACTCCGCTGCAGTAAATAAAGCTTGCGAGTGAATGTAAGGCTTCTTGTATTTTGTTTGGCTCCGAGTCGGTGATAATTGTAATTTTTGCGGAGCGGTGGCTGAAGGGGTGCTGTTGTGTTGCAGGTGGAAGCTTGGGACCAAGACTGTTCCCCGCAGTACAGCCAGATCTGCAACTATGACATTGTGACCACAGGGACACCCTTCGCTATAGACCGCAATGGTAATTTTGTGTGCGTGTGTGAAAGTGTACTCATACTTTAACATGAGCAGTTGCCAATATGAAAATGGTGATGATTTTATCACTGTATGATGATGTGTGTACTGTGTGTGTGTGTGTGTGTGTGTGTGTGTGTGTGTGTGTGTGTGTGTGTGTGTGTGTGTGTGTGTGTGTGTGTCTGTGTCTGTGTCTGTGTGTGTGTGTGTGTGTGTGTGTGTGTGTGTGTGTGTGTGTGTGTGTGTGTGTGTGTGTGTGTGTGCTTCTTTCTAGTGCAGAAACAGCAGGAACAATTGGAAGCGCCAACATAAAAATTGTGATGATTTTATCGATGCGTGATTGTGTGTGCACATAGTTTGTATGTTTATGTGTGTGTGTGTGTGTGTGTGTGTGTGTGTGTGTGTGTGTGTGTGTGTGTGTGTGTGTGTGTGTGTGTGTGTGTGTGTGTGCTTCTTTTTAGTGCAGAAACAGCAGAAACACAGCTGGAAGTGAAATTCACTGAGAATACAGAATTACATTAAACTTTAATACATCACACCATGGGACCTCAATTTACTTAATTTAGGGTAAATACTTCTAATATTGATATCCACAATTCCAATCATTCTTGTGTCACTTTAAACGTAATGTAAATAGACAATTAGGGAACAAAAATCTGGGCAGTATTTGGTGTTTTATCTGACAGATACAAAACAAGCTTGGAATTTCTGCCGCTGTTCCTGTCATTTCTTCAGAAATTCAGCCAAAACGGTTGCATAACATTTGTGCCGTCATTATATTGTCAACGGTGTCACAAGTATTTAAGGATGAATAATACAATTTCCTGAGGAAGTTAAATGGTACCAAACCCAGAGGGCATGCAGCGTAAAGTCACAGCAGAGCTGAGAGCCCCAGCTTGAGATAATGTGAAAATAATTCATAATTAATGTAATAATAATGATGATAAAATACAATGTCGGTTTTCAGCAGATCTTATGTTCAGAGAACCAACATTTGTTGTGTTGTTTCATGTGTTCATTTTCATTGAACACGTTGAACTCGCTGAACACACGCCAAAACAGTAACACCCGCACCTGCCACAGTGTTTCCTGCTGCACTGATTGACAATATGCTATATATTATGCTATATATTTTATTTCTCCACGTCTACCCGAAATCACAACTTGCCATTATTGAGACTTTTCTTACATTGTAGGAGAGACAGAACTGGATGCCAATATCATCATCAATGAGGGCTTAGGTTTGTTTGATTCTCTACCACCACAAACCTCTACAAAAGACATGCCCCCCATAATATAGTAAGTGGACTCTTTCCACTACAGAAGATAACACACTGTGTTTGGTGTTGACAATTGTCCATTGAGGCCTAAACTTGGAACCAGGTCAAAGCAAGACCTGCTCGCAAGACCCAGGGTTAAGGTCACAGGTAAAATGTCCTAGAAACAAGCAGAGATTTTCAAGACACATTGACAACAAGACAGTGCGCTTCATCCTCCTGCTAATATCAGTGCACCAGGAAGACCCAGGAAGAAAGTGCTGTCAGTAACCAACCAGTCAGTTGGAATGGTCCAGCTCCATGTATCAAGAACAAGCTGATGCAAGGATCTTCATGCATGTAAAACATGCTCCAGCAGAGGGTTAAAAAACGTCTCATAACCAAAGCTACTGAAATAGATTTTCATAGCAGTCAATGTTCTCCCAGGATTGCATGAGTTTGGCTTGGAGATGCTTTTTATTGCAATGGACCTGAACAAAAAAAACAAGGCATTCATTCTCTTGTTCCAGTATTTAACGTGATACAACATAGTATCAACCTTCTGTGGGAAGAGGAAGAAATATGCACGTCCAAACTGGGATTTATGCCAAATGGGCTCTGAGGTCTTCATCAAGCCAGTATCCAACTTTAATTGATCATGGAGATACCCAGTACTAAAAAAGCACACCAAGTGTGTTTTTAATTTGTTTTTCTTTCTTTAACAGTCCTGAAAAGATGAGCGCGCCATCTGTCTGAATGGCATCGTCAGTGTAACTGCCTGTACTATTCTATAGAATCGCTCCATTATCCTCTGCATAGGGTGACTAACAGGCTTATCAAAACATAGTGCCAGAGGAGTTTCTGTGCCTATTTTCATTCTGAATGTTGCTGCTCAAATATGCACTTCATCATCAGTGTAAAATTGTTTATGCTACGGCTCCTTGTTGAGGTGAAAGTGCAAATACAGGTGTATAATTATGAATACAGATCCACATTCTGGCCACTCTGATTCAGAAGCATGACCACACGACCCAAGGAAGGTGGGACAGTATGGAAAGTTTTTTTCAAATAACGAAAGTGGGGAGTGCATGAAGAAATGTCAAGTTCACCCCCCTTCCCCCATAACAGCTGTACAGTTCCGGACTAAGACCAAGTTTACACTTAACATGAACATGCATCTTTGGTGATCTGATCACAAGTGGAAAGCTATAATGCCAGGTGTAAATGCACCCAAACCGCTTTGAGGACGCATTGAGATCCGATCGCTCAGACCACATTACGAGGTGGTCTGAGCCACATATGTCCACATTCTTTTAGGAGTGTAAACGCAATTGTGTCCTGGGCCACATTAGAGGACCACCTACTCAACTGACGTATTCTGTGTAAGCGCAAGTATGTACTCGGCGTCATATTAAAGTAGCAGTGTGTAGAATTTAGTGGCATCTAGTGATGAGGTTGCAGATTGCAACAAACTGAATACCCCCCGCCCCCACCTCCCCCCGCCCCCACCTCCCCCCGCCCCCACCTCCCCCCACCCCTGCCTTTCCAATGACGTAGGAGAAGCCACGCAGGCTGCAAGCTAACAATGATGAAGTAATGCTAAAAAGCTATTTTATTCTAGGTGTTTAGTCTGATAGCAAAATAGCGTTAGCAGAAAACATATTTCATTAGCCGATGCAGAGTCAAAGTCCGGGTAGACCCCCCGGTAATGTTCCGGAGGTTAGAGGAAGAGGAAGAGCCAGTATTTGGTTTGTCTGTTCTGGACTACTGTAAAAACATGGCAGCCTCCATGAAGCATAACTGCTCCCTATATGGATAAAAACGGCTCATTCTAAGATACTAAACGATTCTTATTTTCATGGAATTATACGTTAATTAAAACATTACAACATACTAATGAATATTGTATTCCGTTTCTGCCAAGTCTGTTCTGTCAATACTACACACTGCACGTTTAAGTCTGGTTGAGAAATTGATAAAGTCTCCCCGTTACAGAAGGTTAGATATACAATTTACACAAAAACATCACGTTTTTTTTTTGTTTAACTCCCATAGCAACGGAAAGCAACAGGAAGACGGGCTTGCAGCGGCACGGGACGCATTCCATTACGCAGTGATCGAGACAGTCCCTTAAATCAGCTGTGTTAAAAAAAAATTGAAACACAGCTGAGTTAAGGGATTGTCCCGATCACGGTCCCGGTCCCAATGTTGTTTCATACAAGTAGGAAATGTAACTGTGAGCATCTCTGCCCACAGGTAGGGGCTTAGGGAGGGAGACGGAGTCCTTTTTTCCATGGTTTGCCAACATGGCGAGAGTTTTTATTCAAACCTTAAAAAAAAGGCTCGCTGGCCAGGAGTACTGAAATTAATAATAATAATAATAATAATAATAATAATAATAATAATGATGATGATGATGGTGGTTTCGGGCGCAGGAGGAATGGCGCTCTCCGGCTCCTGGTCCGCTGACGAGCCTGTGCGCCGGTCCCCTCTGCAAGACAGACAAACATTAAAAAAGCTTGAATCGGACCAATCAACGCCACGCAGGCCTGGTTTAGGCCGATTCGGGGCAGCTTGGCGTCTGCGGAAAAGGGAGCTGTGGTGTCGCCTGCAGCCAATGTTTGACCACGCTCCTTGGTCCGCCACATAACCCCACCACCCTACTCAGGCCAGGGAGCTGTCCTGCTGACACCTGAAAAGTCAGGGACAAAGCTCCTATAGTAGCCGGCCAGCCCCAAGAACTGCTTCACCTCCTTCTTGGTCTTGGGTCTTGGCGTGTTTGCGACCGCAGCGGTTTTACGGTGGGGTCGGACCAGACCTTCACCCAAATGGTACCCCAGATACCGTACCTACCTCAGTCCCACAGCACACTTCTTTGGGTTGGCGCGTTGGCCTCAAGCACTGCAAAAAATTTGCCGTACCTAACTGGTCAAGAAGTTCATTGACCCGGGGCATTGGGCGTTGAACTTTGACACCGTGTTCACCCTTCGGTAGTCTAGAACTGGACCGATCCATCTGGCTTACCCACCAGCACGATGAGACTAGACCAGTCACTTGTGGACTCAGTCCCATGTCCAGCATGGCCTCTAATTCTGCCTGCACTATCTTGGGTTTGTTTGCTCCCATCAAGCCTTGCTGATAAACCCCTCATTGAATATACATTTAATAACCTGTTTAATACCTTTTCCTGGCGTCGTGTTATTATTGGGACGAGCCACCAACTCTTTTTTCCAGCGAGCGTCCGGACCCAGCCAAACACCATCACCTCTCCCGAATAATACGTGGGGTACCGTGATATTATCAAGTACCAAAGACTAGGCTACAGCCATCAGAAGCCGGACCATCAGGGACAACTCACCACAAACCAGCAAGCCGGTCAGCTCATGGTGATTAGATGTTGGTTTGGGCACGGCAATTCCTTTGTCTTTATTATTCAGCTTATTCAGAGTGAGTTAGTTGTGTCCTTTTTAAGCATTCAAATGCAATCCCTCCAATTCAATCTAAAGTTAATACCTTTCTTTCACCAGAACACCCCTTTACTTCCCTTGTGTGTTTGTGGGAAGGGAAAGGGAATTAAAGCAAGCTTTATTAAAGCTTTGAATCTCTTTTCTTTCGAAATCTCTTTTTTTCTACCTCAAACTTTTAGTTTATTTTCTACGTAACATTATTGAATTATTTTATTTTAAATAAACATTCATTGTTTGATTAAGAAGTAGTTGGGAATCTTAGTTGGGATATAGTAGAATGTGATATTCCGTGTGAGAATTTCTGACTGGAGAACACGCGACCCTGAAGAATACAGACCTCTATCGCCGCCTGAACAACCATAAATTAAATAAAAATTTTCAAAATTTTATTACATTATAATTGGTGGCATCCATCTAAAATATAAATATGAATTAAAGGTCCTCATCATGCTACAGAAACTAACGGAAATAAACAGATCTAGAGTAAAAACACTCTTAGCTCACTTTTTCTGGCCAGAGACGGGAAATAAAGCGTGCAGTGGACCGGAGATTGCTCCCTCTCCATTAGTCAGTGATCAGGACAGCTCCTTGACACAGGAAAACCAGCGAGGGAAGCGACATGGCACGCACGGCGCACTGCTCTCTTGAGGAGAAAAAAAACTTCACTCCAATTCTCTGAGTTAGGTTTACGTTTTCCATTTTCCATACAAGTAAGAATATAAGGAAAAATATTAAATCTGATTTGCATATAGCGTGGGTTAGGGTTAGGTAAGTGAGATCCAATCACAAGTGGTTACTGGAGAAGCGTTCTAATGCCAAGTGTGAACAAACATACTTAGAGCTGTCCACTTGTGATCGTATCACCCAAGACGCTCATTAATGCCAGGTCTAAACAGGGCCTAATTTACCTCACTCCATCTAGTTTTGACCAGATCATCACTCTATTCATAAAACATTGTCAATCTCATGTCAACCAATGCAGCCTAATAGAGCTGCTCTCACTGGTACCGAACTCAAACGGCATCCTTAATGTCTGCTGATCAAAGGGTAAATCCATTGTATGACTAAATCCAAATATGGTATTCCTTTGTCCTTGGGCCTGCTAGCCTCAGATGAATAAGAACAAATCTCCAGCAAAGCCAAAAGAAAGAGAGATACGAGGCGCTTAAAGTCCTAATCAAGAGACATGTCTTGGAACGCCCCGCTTTGTGAGACCAAGCAGCACACTGTCGTACAGTGAAAGGTCCAATTGGATAGAAAAGCTCAAACAGATCCTATGAATCCACAATGATCATAGGAATAGCAAATGTTAATTCTTGCTTTGAAAATTGATGCTTCAAGCAGCTGGCTGTGCCTTCATCATATACACAGACCGTACGTGTACGGAATGGCCGAAGCAGACATTAACAGGGAGAAAGTTAGCGCTGTGATTGTTACGTTTGGCTCTGAAGTCAATATTAATTTTGGTGCAGGTTTGGGAGCGCCAATGTTGAAGGATCCACGTCGGTATTGGCAGCTTTCCTGCTTTTGAAAATTGATTTCACCTTTTCATCAGGCATAAACCCATGGAGTGCCTGTTGATTTGGTTGATTGGTGACTGAGTTCTATTCTGAGCACTCCCAATTTAAGTCTCTAGCTTTGGGCTTTTTACTGGCTTCCGCATCAACACTCTTTTGATCTCAGTGCGACTTAATCCATATTGAAGGGAGACTGGGGGGCTGGGTGTGTGTGTGTGTGTGTGTGTGTGTGTGTGTGTGTGTGTGTGTGTGTGTGTGTGTGTGTGTGTGTGTGTGTGTGTGTGTGTGTGACATAAAGTTGAGCCTGGCCAAAGAATCAGAGAGAAACTTTATGCAAGAAATGATCCTCTCTCTCCCTCCTCCCTCTCTTATTCACATGTCTGTTTTCCACTGCTTTAATAGGCTTTATCTCTCCCACTCTTTATATTGTTATTCTCAGTCTCTTTTATATTCCTGCTATCTTTAACTCATTCTTTCACTGCCCCCTTTCTTTTCTTTTCCTTTTTTTGCATTCCCCTACTTCCCTACTCAGCTTGAAGGCATTTTGTAGGCTGACATACCCTCACAGGTGTTTACAGTGCTATAGAGGCTGTATGGGTCTGAGAAGTAGGTGCCAAACACTCTGACGCTGGTAGTGGATGATGAAGCTTGTTCCAAGCAGTCTCTCCAGCTTTCATTATGAAACCCCACGTGACAGCCATCGTTGGGTTATTAAATACAGCGGAGCCATTGATGGAGAAAGAGAGGGAGAGAGAGAAAAATAAAAGAGCGATAGAGTAATACAATTTTAACCCGAGTGGGTTTAAAGGCAGATGTACAGATGAACAGGAGCTACTCAGAGAGGTGTGGGGAAAAAACTGACTGTAAGTGAATTAAAGTCGAAAACAAACAGAAGTATAAAGGATAGAAGAAAAAAAAACACGCACAGTGCACTGAGAGACGTCGTTGTCGTTCAGTGCCATTCCCGGTTGGCGACTGGAGCTGCTCTAATGAGTGTGCTATACTTAGACGAGGGACCAAAAACACATAAAGATGCAGGAAAATGCACAAAATACCCTTACAACTAACGAAGACTATCTGGGTCAGCAGTAGTTGCTGTCATGTAACTTAGCAGTATTTGTTGAAGTATTTCCTAAACTTTGCATAATTTCTATTTTCACTTAAGTAACTCACAACTGACCAGAGCTAAAGTCTCACTGGTTTTCCTATGTTTAAAGGGAAGTCCAGCAGCAATTAAACTCATTCAATGGACTGAGGCATAACTGACCAGCTGGTCAAAGGAGAACATTTCAGATTTCAAAAAGTATACATGAAAATGACGACATTACATGAAGTAATTTTGCAGACACTTTTATCCAAATGCAACCAAGGGAAGGTCGGCGACATGGTCCACTACTGTACCACATTTTCTTCAACCACTGTCCCTAGTTTTTCGCATTTACTCTGACCGGCCACAAAGGGAGACTTTGATTAATTATGCCTTGATCTATTGGGATTATCGCTGCTTTGCAGTGGAATTCCCCTCCAAGACTCAACGGTTTTAAAGAATACTCAAACTGTGCTTAATCAGATTAGTGCTAATAGTTCATAGTAATAACTTGTTCCATTAACTTAATGGAAAATTTGACGGAGGCACTCCGATTTTATTCAGTCTCATGCCCTTTTTTTAACTTATACATTTAGCTAAAAATGAAAAGGAATCATTGTCTCGAGTGTTTCATGTGGGAACTAGAGTGGGAGTTCTGACCTACTCACCTATTTGTTCTTTCCTGCTCATTTCCTTGGCACGTAGCACGTTGTGCCATGCCTCCTCGCCAAATCTTCTCCCCTCTCCGCTATAACTTAATCTGCGGCCCTCTTGACTGATGTCTCGACAATAGGCTATAGAAATAAATGGATGTCGCATCGTCATGTATTGACTATGTATTTGTAGTGAGAAACGTCTTCTTTTTCAATGAACAACCCCCCTCGCCCAAGTGCAATCAGTAATTGACCAATTTCTTTTGTTCCAGTCCAGCCCTGTCCTACAGTGACCCTCAACCCGCTGGCTCTCCTCACCTGCCCTCTCCTCTATCCCCTCCACTTCACTTCCTCTGCTCTCATCCTTCGTCGCAGCTCTGCTCCTCCTGTCGCGGGGAGGACTGGGAGTGACAGCCTTTCATACTGCCGTGCACACAGTCATACAAACAACAACAAATGGAATCTGTGAGAACCTCACAAGTCCAGTGGCAGACGGTGACGGCAGCGACAGATGTGTCAGATTAGCAAAGATAAGGAACGACGTGATGAATTTATTTTTGGAAAGTCGCACGGACGAATATAGTGTGTGAAAGCGTCACGCTGAAAAACCTTTTAATAGTTACCAGATTTTCTGTGTCACAAACTAAGTAGTTTAATTTGTTTGTGGAAGTCTAACGAGTGTCTGAAAACATGGCAGAGGAAAAACGTCTCACTTAGCTTATAGAGCAAACTTTTCTCCCAAAACTCACTTATTTTGGGGATGGTAGCTCAGGAGGTAGAGCTGGTGGTCTAGTGATCCAAAGGTTGCTGGTTCAATCCCAGGCTCCTCCTGCTAGCATGCTGTAGTGTCCTTGAGCAAGACACTTAACCCCTAATTGCTCCTGATGGCTGCGTCCGTCAGTGTTTGAACAATTGTAAGTCGCTTTGGATAAAAAGTGTCTGCTAAATGTAATTTTCAAAGGGAATGTAACTGCTGAAGAGAGGGAAACGTTTTACAAGTGTCCATTTTAAAACAATGAACCATCCAACAAAAAACTTGCAAATGACTTTCTCTCATTTCTCAAAGGGGATTTTCTCATGCTTTTCAACAAATTCTGCACGTTAAGGGCCTCTTACTTTATTATCGGTTCAATCTGTGAATAATATGTTTATTTTCGTCCCTTCCGCACTGCAGGCAACATCCGAAACACGGAGCGGCTGAACCACGAGAAGCAGCAGAGCTACAAAATCATGGTGACGGCCTTTGACTGCGGTCAGAAGAGAGCCAAGGAGAGCGTGGCCGTGTATATTGACGTCAAGCCAGTCTGCAAACCTGGGTGGCAAGGTCAGAGATTGAGAGGCAACCAGAACCGGACACTTAAAAAGCTGTATTCCTGACTTTTCAAGATTCCGTTGAAATATATTTTGATGTGCTGCGATGTTGTGGGTTTTATTATTTTATTAAGGCAACTTTATTTGTATAGCACATTTCAACAACAAGGCAATTCAAACTGATTTATATAATACATAAAAAGCATGAAGACAGAGAAGTGCCAAGAAGCACATTAATAAAGGAGATAGAATGCATAAAGTAATAAAATAGAATACATAGAATGAGTAGTACAAAAGAAACACATTATAAAAATAAGAAATAGAATGCATAAAATCAAGTAAAAGTGAAAGTGCAGGGCAATAAATTAATATTTGGTTTAGCTCAAGGCAGCAGTAAACAGAAAAGTCTTAGCCTTAATTTAAAAATGGTGAGAGTTGGAGCAGACCTGCAGTTTTCTAGGAGTTTATTCCAGATATGTGGTGCATAAAAACTGAATACTGCTTCTCCATGATTAGTTTTGACTCTGGGGACAGAAAGCAGCCCTGTCCCAGGCGATCTGAGAGGTCTGGATGGTTCATAATGTAGCAGAAGATCAGAAATGTATTTTGGCCCTAAACCATTCAGTGCTTTATAAACCAACAGTAGTATTTCGAAATCAATTCTTTGACGGACAAGATGCCAGTGTAAAGATCTGAGAACTGGAGTGATATGATCTACTTTCTTGGTCTTAGTGAGGACTTGGGCAGCAGCATTTTGAATCAACCGCAGCTGTCTGATCAAACAATCAATCCCTTTTTGTGAGACCTGTAAAGACACTGTTATAGTAGTGAAGTCTACTGAAGATAAACGCATGGACAAGTTTTTCCAAATTCTGCTGAGACATAAGTCATTTAATCCTTGATATGTTCTTAAGGTGATAGTAGGCTGACTTTGTAATTGTTTTAATGTGGCTGTTGAAATTTAGGTCCGAGTCCATGACTACACCAAGGTTTTTGGCTTGTTTTGTGCTTTTTAACATCACCCATTGAAGCGAAGGAAGAAGGACTAAAAGTCAGAGCTCACTCTGACTTTAAGTCCTTCTTCCTTGACTCCAAAAACAATTACTTCAGTTTTGTTTTTTTGTAATTGGAGAAAATTCTGGCACATCCAATTGTTGATTTATTCAATGCACTTGCTCAGCGATTGTATTGGACCATAGTCCCCTGGTGATATGGTTATGTAAATTTGTCTATCATCTGCGTAACTATGGTTACTTTTTTTTTTTTTTTTTTTTTACCTGTACTGTCAGCATGCTGGGCATACAACACAGAGTATTTGTATGCCATTGCATCTAGGACAGAGTTAGTCTGCAAGTGGAGTTCAAGTTCTCAACCTGCAATGCAACTCTTTATTAACTCTTAAATCATCAAGAACAAAACAGGAAAACTGGAACTACAACTGGTCACGTGGCCTTTTCCTGTCAAAGTTATGGCAGTAAATGAGGGAGGAAAGGAGAGGAAAGCACCCCAGGTTGCTGGGGTGCACTCCAAGTAGGTGTGCGTGTGTGCGTGTGTGCGTGTTTTTGATGTCCACCGGTGAGTGTATATGACTTATCCCTATTGGTACTGGTGTAGAAGGTCGGTATTATGTCGCGGCGCCTCCAAGCAGCGCAAGGGGCCCCGAAGCCCCCCCAAACTCCACAACCCCCGGCTGCAGGAGATCCCCGGGTACCCCACCCTGCGGTCACGGAAGCCAGAGGGCCCCATGGGCAGGCCGACAGGACCCCCACGCCCACCCACGCCCCGCACAAGGGGGGAGGCCCGCCCCACCGTAGCCGACGAGCATTCGCCCGGCGTGAGTGCCAAGTGACCATACACGTGGCAGCAAGTGCCCAGTGCGGCGCACCACGATGTTACACCACCCCCCCCCCAGGCCGCCAGGTATACAGGCCCTCCGCCACCCCCAGCACCCGGGGCGCCCGCCGCAGAGAAGCCCCGCCGCAGAAGCAAAAGGCCAACAGCCGCCCCCCACACCCCAACCCACACCCACAATGACAAGCAGTCCCCCCAGGGGCCCCGGAAGGCACCCGGCGGCGCTCTCCGCAGCCCTGTCAGGTCGCAGCACATCCCAAGCCACCAGGCGCAAGCCGTCAGGACTCCAGCCAGGCCGGGAGGGGGGGCCCAACCGACCTGCCCCCGGTCAACCACGCCCCCACACCGACCCGCCAGCGACCGGCCACCCCAGAAAAAAAAAAAAAAGAAAAGAAAAACCCTGTGCTCAATGTGTGCTGTTGGTAACTGCAGTTAAAATTGCGGGGTTGGGGGTGCGAGTCCTTCAGGCAAGTCGAACCGGGATCACTCGCACCCCTCCTTTCCCTCAGGCCCTGGTCTAATGGAGTGTTGTTTGGAGTAGGATTGGTGTGCCAGTGTGTGTGTTCTAAGCTAATGTGAGTGGGATTAAAATGTTTGGGACGGACGACAAGCACGCTTGGGAAGGAGCGTGACAGGCAAGATGACAGCTGCCCGCATCCCCACCCACATAGCCTGCACCCCGCCCATCCCGCAAGCCCTCAGTCTATTGTGTGCTGTATGTGCTGAGTATAACTTTTGGCACCGGGAGAGAAAGGCGCGTCGCGACCAGATCGATCCAGGGCCGCAGCAGGACCCAAACGCGCCCCAGTGTGCCCACCTCCCGTTCCTGGTGGCATCAACCCACAGCGATCAGCCAAGGGCGCAGGGTGTCCGCCATGCGCCTCTGCCATGTCGGGCAGCTCCGTGCCCCCATCAGGTCCCTGGTCAGCCCCCAGCCGTCGAGCATGTGGACTACAGAACAGAGGGTGGCACACGGCACCCCCACCCACAGCCCGATCCCCCAGCGACAAGCACCCTGCGCACCGAGAGCGTCAGAGGGCAGGTACCTTTGCAGCCCGGTGTGATGACAGGAGACCACCACCCACGAAGGAGGCCACATGGTGAGCCCCGCGCCGAGCACAGCCAGCCAGGTTCAGGACTCAGGTTGACAGGACCAGACGTAACGCCTAACCAGCCCTGGCACGATGGGCCACCCCCCCCCCCACGGGACGCAGAGGGACACGCAGGCTCAGCCACCCGGGCGACCCCCGCGGCGCGCCGACCCGCCGACCACAGGGCCCGAGACCCGAACCAGCGACCCACACCCCCCGCCCCCAAACCGAGCCCCAGAACCCACAACCACGCCCGGAACCCACACACGGACACCAGCTGCAGGTAATCCCCCCACCCCACCCCCGGAGACAGGCCAGCTCAACTCAGGCAAAGGAGCGGGCGCCACCACCCAGACCACCCAACTCCCCCGTGAGGCCCCGAGATGCCCCAAGAACACCGGCCCACGCACCACGGATGTCCCCAGAGCCGCCCGGGCAGCCACCTAAACGCGGAGCCCCGGCAGACCAGGCGGGCCCCCACATGCCCCAAAGCGCAACGACATTGCACCGACTTAGGAAGACTCAAGTATTAAATGATGGAGTTATGTCAGTGATAAAAGTAGCCCATATTTCATTAAATGAATCAACATTGTTTTGGGATATTTTCAACAGTTTTTCCATTGAAAAGTAATCTATTAATAACTGCAACCATTGGGATGTGGTGAGATTATCTCTATTTTTCCAATTGAGCAATATTGTTTTCTTGGCCATTGTTAAGGCAATCAAAATGGGTTGGAGGTGTTTCAGTGGGGTTGATAGCTTCTTGGTGATGGTGGTCCAGAATGCTAGGATAGGTGGGCAGAGCCAGAAGGCATGAAAGTAGTCATCTCTGGTATCAAGGGAAGCAGTGGGAGCAAATGTCTTCATCCACAAAACCCATTTTGAACATTTTGTGTTGGGTGATATGGGTTCTGTGCAAAATCTTTTATTGGATCATTTCAAGTGGGGATGTTGTAGGATGTTGTTTGTCAATTAGATTTTAACTTTTAGAGACTGCTGTAATTGAGGGAATTGAAGGAAGCCGTGGCCACCGATATTATACCTTTGGGTAAAAGTTGGGAAGGATATAAGCAAATTTCAAAAATGTGTTCCAGATGAGTAATTCCTTGTCTTTTCCAAGACCTAAAGATTATTGGTCTGTTTTTAACCAAGAAATCTGGGTTGTGCCAGATCGGCGTGAATTTGTTTGGAGATAGAGTGTGACCATTGAGTTTGAGGAATTTTCACCAGGCTGACAGAGTTGTTGCGATAAGTGGGTTTTTAAAGCAATTATGTTTCCTTATATATTCAGTACGGAATGGGAGATCGGATAATGATAACTCCTGACATTCAGATTGTTCAATGTCTCGCCATCCATGGGCCAATTGTTGCTCTGGTTGTAACCATTTAATTATAAATTTAAGATGGTTTTCTAGATAGTAGTATCTAAAGTTTGGGGCTGCTAGGCCTCCACAGTCTTTGTTTTTCTGTAGTGTTGCTAGTTTAATTCTCGGTTTCTTGTTTTTCCAATAAAATTTGTTGACTATTGAGTCAAGAGTATTAAACCAATGTACTGTTGGTTGCACTGGGGTCATTGAAAATATATAGTTTATTTTTGGAAGTATATTCATTTTCACTGCTGATATCCTACCAATTAGTGAGATGGGTAGGTTGTTCCATCGAATTAGGTCTTCTTCAATGGATTTGAGCAATGGAGTGAAGTTAAGGGTAAACAAATCTGATAGATTGGGTGAGATATAAATACCAAGGTATCTAATATTGCCCGTTGTGATGGTTAAGTGAAGATTCTGGGTTGCAGCATTACAGTCCCCCCCAGTGAGTGGTAAGACTGTGGTTTTAGTCCAATTTATTCAATAGTCTGTGATAGCTGAGAATTTAGATATAAGATTGAACACCTCCACTAGGGATGATATTGGGTTCCGTATGTACAGTAGGATATCGTCTGCATACAAACTGATTTTCTGAACAGAGTTTCCTGTTTGTATGCCTACAATATTACTATTTTGACGGATGGTCGCCATGAGGGGTTCAATAAAGATGGCGAATAGTAAAGGGGAGAGCGGACATCCTTGTCTTGTGCCGCGTTGTAGAGTGAATCGCTGTGAGGTGTAACCATTGGTGATTGGTGATGACAGAAGCAGATGGAGAGTTGTAGAGGATTCTGATCCATTGAATGAGGGACTCTCCAAAGCCAAATTTGTTGAGGATTGAAAAGAGATGTCCAATTCACTCTATCAAATGCTTTTTCGGCATCCAAAGAGGCAATAATAGTGTTAAAGTTGTTCCTTTTAGATATGCTCATCAGACTGAATAAACAACGCATATTGCTGGATGAGTGTCATCCAGCAATATGCTGGATGACACTTTTTCCTTACTTTTTCAATTCTGTTGGTTAGTGTTTTACTTATAATCTTCACATAATTAATAAGGCTTAGGGGTCTGTAACTCGAGGTGAGGGTTGGGTCCTTTTTGGATTTCAGCAAAACCGAGATGAGAGCAGTATTCATGTGCTGAGGCATGGTGGAGGTTGACTTGACCTCTGTAACCATTCTGATGAATAATGGGGAGATAAGTGGCCAAAAGTGTTTATAAAATTCCATTGGGTAGCCATCTGATCCAGGTGATTTATTGTTGGGCATAGAGAGCAGTGCTTTCCTGAGTTCTTCAAGAGTAAGTGGTTGATCTAAGGTGGTAGCCTTAGATCCGTCCTTAGTTCCGTCGAAAGTTTAGGAAGGTCGATATCATCAAGGAATGAGTGAATGTTTGATATATTCGATTCATTATCCGAGTGATATAGGTTCTTATAAAAGTCTCTAAATATGTTATTAATGTCTTGCGATAGTGGCGATAGGCGACTAGGCGATAGTGGCGCCGCCCCTAGCGGTCGCCTGCGCCGGCGCTCCGGTTACTTTCTTACTCTTTAGTATTTTTTTCCTTTTTTTATCACGATGTTCGCCAGAAAAACATCAACAATTAACTCATACGGCCGCGATGCACTCATGGATATAAAAATTTCCCTAAACGAACAACTTTGGGACTTTTTATCCGTGGGAGCAGAGTGGCCGGCGGAAATCCTACGCGGGAACACTCGCAACAACAACAAAAATGGAGTCGCTGTTCCACGAGCCGGCCCACGGAGGAAGCACCGAGGTAAACGAGGCGGCATTCGGGTCAGAATGAGGACGCAACCTTACCGTCCACCTCTGCCAAGCATCCTTCTTGCTAACGTCCAGTCCCTGGAGAACAAGATGGATGAACTTCGAGCGAGGATTCAATTCCAGCGAGACACGAGGAACTGTTGCGTCCTCTGCCTGACGGAAACATGGCTGAACCCATTGGTGCCGGATGAAGCCATACGTCCAGCCGAGGCCTTCTCCGTGTTCCGCGGCGACAGAACGGGAGAGTCGGGGAAATCCAAAGGTGGAGGCGTCTGCCTAATGGTAAACAACCGCTGGTGTAACGCCAACAACACCAAATTCCTCTCCCACTCCTGCTCGCCGAACCTGGAACAGCTGACCATACTATGCCGTCCATTTTATCTCCCCCGGGAATTTAGCACGGTCATCATTACAGCCGTTTATATCCCACCGCAAGCGGACACCGACGCAGCTCTGTCGGTTCTGCACGATGTGTTGTGCGGATTTCAGAACAGACATCCCGACGCGGCTGTGGTGGTGACTGGGGACTTTAACAGGGCCAACCTGAAAAAAGTTCTGCCGAATTTACACCAACACATGACGTGTGCCACCAGGGGAGACAGAACTCTGGACCATTGTTACACTCCTTACAAGA
Source organism: Zeus faber (assembly GCF_960531495.2). Lineage (NCBI taxonomy): Eukaryota > Metazoa > Chordata > Actinopteri > Zeiformes > Zeidae > Zeus > Zeus faber. The sequence goes on along the minus strand of NC_137196.1, from coordinate 9,332,026 downwards.
ACAGATACAAGCCCGTGTCGCTTCCTGCTTTCGGGAAATCAGATCACGCCGCGATCTCGCTGCTTCCTGTTTACAGGCCTCTGATCGCGCGGGATCTGGTGATGACGAGGGAAGTGAAGCGGTGGACGGACCAATCAGAGGCTGCGCTTCAGGACGCTCTGACTGACGTAGACTGGGACGTGTTCCAAGCGAGTTCAAGTGACGTCAGAAAGTTTACGGAGGTTGTAGTGAGTTTCGTGGCTACGCTCGCGGATGAAATCGTTCCCACGGTGAAAGTTCGGATATTTCCAAACCAGAAGCCATGGGTTGATAAATCCATCCGCTGCGCTCTGAATGCGCGCACGGCCGCTTACAACGACGGACTTGTATCTGGTAACATGGACAATTACAAAGCGGCGTCGTACAATCTGCGGAGGGCGGTGAGGGACGCCAAACGGACGTACAGAGACACCGTGGAGCTGCAGATGGAGCGGGGGGACACAAGACGCTTGTGGGAGGGGCTGCGAACAATAACAAACTACAAGAGCAGCTCCTCCCCAGCCACGAGTGTGGACGCCTCCCTGGCCAACCAACTGAACTCCTTTTATGCGCGGTTCGAGTCTGGCAGCAGCACCGCTAGCTCGCCAGCTAATTGGAGCTACACCGCTGGGGACGAGCGCGCACTCTCAGTGTCCGTGCACGAGGTCAGGAGGGCTTTGATGCGGGTGAACACCAGGAAAGCTGCGGGCCCAGATGGCATATCTGGGCGAGTACTGAAGACCTGTGCTAACCAGCTAGCTCCGGTGTTCACTACAATATTCAACATCTCCCTGGCTGAATCAGTGGTCCCACCCTGTTTCAAGAGGTCCACCGTCGTTCCTGTCCCGAAGATCGCCTCTCCAACCTGCCTGAATGACTACCGTCCGGTGGCCCTCACCTCGGTGGTCATGAAGTGTTTCGAGAGGCTGATTAAGGATTACATCTGCGCCTCCCTCCCCCGCACCTTGGACCCGTTGCAGTTCGCGTACCGGCAGAACAGATCCACGGATGACGCGGTCTCCCAGGTACTGCACACCACGCTCACGCACCTGGATGGCCAGAAGGGGGCCTATGTGAGAATGCTGTTCATTGATTATAGTTCAGCTTTCAACACCATAGTCCCCACCAGACTGGCTGTCAAGTTGTTGGAGCTAGGATTGAATGCTCCGCTGTGCACCTGGATCCTGGACTTCCTCACAGGCAGCCCCCAGGTGGTCAAGGTGGGGAAGTACATGTCAAGCTCCCTCACCCTGAATACAGGATCCCCCCAGGGCTGCGTCCTCAGCCCCCTACTGTACTCCCTGTACACACATGACTGTGTGGCCAGGTCCAGCTCCAACACCATCATCAAGTTTGCTGACGACACCGTGGTCGTGGGCCTGATCACCGACTGCGATGAGAAGGCCTACCGCGAGGAGGTGGCTGACCTGTCACTCTGGTGCCAGGACAACAGCCTACACCTGAACGTCAGCAAAACCAAGGAGCTGATTGTGGACTTTAGGAGTGGATCACAATCGAGGACGCACGCGCCCTTGTGGATTAATGGGACTTCTGTCGATAGGGTGAGCAGCTTCAGATATCTGGGAGTCCACATCACAGAGGACTTAACATGGGCTGTTCACACGGACACTCTGGTGAGAAAGGCGAGGCAGCGTCTCTACCACCTCAGACAGCTGAGGAAATTCCGGGTCTCGGTGAGGATCCTCAAGTCCTTCTACTCTGGAGCAGTGGAGAGCATCCTGACAGGCAACATCACTGCCTGGTTTGGGAACTGTACTGCCCAGGACAGGCGGGCCCTGCAGAGGGTGGTGCGTTCAGCTGAACGTACCACTGGAACTACCCTCCCCCCCTTGCAGGAGTTATACACCAGGAGGTGTAGTAGCAGAGCCCGGAGGATCATGAAGGATCCTCATCACCCCAACAACGGACTGTTTCAGCTGCTGCGGTCAGGCAAGCGCCTCCGCAGTCACGCAGCGAGAACAGAGAGACTGAGACGGAGTTTCTTCCCGCAAGCCATCAGAACTGTCAACGCTGACCTCACCAGGGGTCCTAACTGAGCCATGCACTAGGCTCCACTACCTACTGTACTGTATGTAGCATACTGTACCGCATACTGTGTCACTGTTCAGGGTTGTTCGTGATGCCGTATTGCTGCGCCGTACTGTTGTATACTGTGCTGTATTACCCCAAACACTACCTCACACTATTCACATTCACATGCCACTTTAATTCACATGCCACTTTAAATGCACATATCTGTATATACATAGCCATATTCCTTCAACCTATTCCATTTTATTTCAATTTATTTTTTATTGTATTTTATTCTATATATTTTTTATCTTATTCTATAAGTATTCCACTTACTGTATTACGTTTTAGGAGTCAGTTAGTCGGTCTATTAGAAAGGAATTTTCTACTTTTTATTTTATTTTATTTTTTATTTTTTCCTAGGACATATTGTGTGCTATCACCGGGTGCGTTGCATTACATTTCACTGCATATATGTATGGAAGTATGTATATGTATGTGACAAATAAAAATCTTGAATCTTGAATCTTGAATCTTGCGGAGAATATGTTATTCTACCCTGTGAATCTTTGATGGCTGTAATAAGTGATTTTTCTCTATCACGTTTCAATTGATTCGCAAGAAATCTACCTGATTTGTCATTGAATTCAAAATAATTTGCTCTTGTTCGTGTCATAAGGAATTGTGTCTTTTGATGGATGATAGTTTCAAGTTGAGATGTAATTGTCCTGATCTCATTTCGGATTTGCTCAGAAGATGTGTGGGCTTGTTGCAAATGCAACTCCTTTAGTCGCTGTTCGAGTTTATTTTGGCATTCTTGTCCTTACTTTTTCTTGTGAGTGGAGAATGAAATAATACTACCTCTTAGAACAGCCTTAGCTGTTTCCAAAGTAAGAATGGTGATATTTCTGGGGAGTCATTCAGTTCAATGAAGGAAGTCCATTCTCTTGAAAAGAAATGACTTAATTCTTTATCTGTCAAAAGTGAGGTGTTAAACTGCCACCTGCCAGGAGGGTTCCAGTTTGTTTCATTTATCAGGTTGAAACTAGTCGGCCCGTGATCGGAAATTACAATAGGGTGGATTTCTGGATTAGTGATTTTGGACAGTGCAGAGTTACTTGTTAAGAAAAGGTCAATTCTAGAGAAACTTTGGTGGGGTGGTGAGTAATTTGTGTATTCTCTAGAATGTGGGTTATTTGATCGCCAACAATCCCCAAGAGCAAGATCACTCATATATTGTTTTATAGTGTCCGATGAACGCCAGGATTTGTAAATATTTCTGGTTTGAGAGCGGTCTAAATTTGGATCCAGTACTGTGTTGAAGTCTCCTCCCAATATGATAATTGATTCAGAATATTCTAAAAAGTTTTGAAAATATATTGTGAAAGAAATTTGGGTCATCCTCATTGGGGCCATAAATATAAGCTATGGTTAATTTGATGTTACCGAAAATCCCATTAATCATTATGAAACGCCCTTCTGGTTCTGATATTGTGGTTTTATTTTGATATGGGATACTTTTATTGATCAATATAGATACACCTCTTTTTTTTGAGTTGTATGATGTGGAAAACATCTGATTAACCATTTTTAGCTTTGAGTTTGAGGTGCTCAGATGCAGTGAGTGGGTTTCTTGCAGTAGACAGAAGCTGGGGTTCATCTTGGTGAGGTGAGTTTGCTACGTTTAGCAGGTGAGCCCAAGCCTCTCATATTCCAACTAACAAACTTAATGGGTGTCATTGAAGTTAGTTAGGGGGTGATGGCACAGTGCATCCAAGGCAATAGCTATACTACCGTTCCCATGCTTTCTCATAGATAAGTCTGAGGTTTCCTCCTTTATATTCCTTTTCACTGCCATAGTATTGAAAGAAGAAAGAAAGAAGAAACAGTCTTTATTTGTCACACAACACACCACACTACAACACATGCTTGCACACACACACACACATGCACATGCTTTGGATGGTGGCCGGTGAAATGGTTCCTCTGCATTTAACCCATCCTGGCCTGTAACTTCCTCCGGGGCCACAGCCAGGAGCAGTGGGCAGCATACGTGGACGCGCCCGGGGACCAGGTGATAAGTGTCCATTGCTGGTCAGACGACCAGTGATGTAGGAAGTTTGTAGGGATACATAACTTCACAAACAAATGACGAGTAGACAAAGGTAAACACAGAACATTACACATACATAAAGTGAAAGACATTATAGAGTGAGAGTGATAGGAGAAGTAAGGAGAGAGGAATTAGGGAGGTGAGATGATGAGAGAAGTGTGGAGGGGGAATTAGGAAGGTGAGATGAGAGTCAGCGATATTTTAAATCCTGACATAGATAGCATGCCTATTCCTACATCTTGCAGTATATAATAACTGGAATTACAAGAATACATACATTATGATCAGAATAACCAGGGTGTGGTGGAGGAGTCTCGGTATAACAGACCAGAACAGATAATTTGTCAACAATCATCGATACGTGTTTACCCTTCTGCCGGTTCTCCTTCAGGACAGGATACAGCACCTTCCTTCGGTCGTTGAACCCCCGGGGGAATTGATCGTTTATACCCAGCGTGGTTCCTTTCAGTTTGCGTCCTTTGCTTTTAACCAGCTCCTTGTGCTTGAAGTCCTCAAATTTAGCAATGATGGGGCGGGGAACTAGGTGAAAGGTGACCTGCTTCACGGTGTCCATTGAGAGTTTCAGGGCGGTGCGGAGAAAGTCTTTCACCATATTTTCTGGGGACTCGGTGTTGTTCTCTGGGATCCCAGAAAAGATGAGGTTGTCCCGCATACTTCTGGATTGTCTTTTCTTTTTTTACAACTTCCATCTCCGCTGTGAGACGCTTTGCGGAGGTTTTCAGATCCATCTTTTTGCATCTCGCCGACCGTGCGGTGCAGGAAATCAAGACTGGCTTTGATCTCTGTAATGTCTCGGAGAAATGGACTGAGCATGTCCAGCTTCTAGTTAATCTCATCCAAGACACTAACCTCTACGGCACCCGGTATGAGATCATCAGTGTCCGTTGCTGAGTCAGTCTTCTTTCTTTTCGCAGGATTATTGCGGTCCTGGTCCTCTTCATCACGTATGCTTTATAAAAAAAATCTATATAATCCTCAAGGTCCTCAATTTTGGTTTTGCGCGATGTTTCCTTTTTTATAAATATATATAAATATTATTTGCAATTCGCTTTGTTATGTTGTCTGAGGTGGAGCTACCGCGTTAGTAAGTGTAGCAGGGCGCCACCATGTTGGGTCTCTGCTCACTACTCACTTCCGCTTCTGTCTTCTCGCGAGATCACAGCATGCTCCCCATACGTAACTATGGTTACATATTTTGTTGTTTTCCATAATCGCAGCCAGTGGGAGCATGTAGATGATAAACAGAAGGGAGGCCTTGGGGAACTCTCATGTCATTTCTGTCCACTCAGTTGTGTAATTACCTATAGACACAAAATAGTCCCTGGCCTTTAAGTAGGATTCAAACCAGCTTAGTACTGTGCCAGAAAGTCCCACCGAGTTTTCCAGTTGGCCTAAAAACATGTTGTGGTGAACAGTGTCAAATGCAACACTGAGATTCAGTATTACTAAGACTGTATACAATGACATCCATCTGAACACCGTCTGTGTTTAGATGGATGTTATTGAAGACCTTAACAAGAGCAGCCTCAGTGCTGTGAGTTGTGTCGTGCCGAGAAATTGTTCAGCTGTTGAAAAACACCTTTTTCAAGGATTTTTCTTAAAAACGGAAGGTTTGATATAGGCCTATAATTGTTAATTAGTTAGGTGTCTAGATTTGTCCTTTTTAAGAGCGGCTTGATGATGGCTGTTTTCAGGGCCTGTGGTAAGAAACCTGACAGAAGAGGCATGTTGACAATTAGTAGAAGATCTGAGGCTATGCAATTTGAAACATTTTTGAAAAAGCCTGTTGGCAGAATATTAAGGCAGCAGTAGGATGATTTCAGGTGTTTGTATAATGTCCTCCAATTTTTTATGGTTGGTCGGATCAGATTGTAATCATGGTATTTGAATTGTTTTTAGTGGACACAGGGACAGCACATATCCTGTACCTGATATGGCAGTACTGACTGCATGCCTAATTTTCTGAATTTTGTTGCTGAAGGAGGCAAATTCATTGCAGGCCCTGGTGGATAGAAGTTCAGAGGCTGCTGACACAGGAGGGTTTGTAAGCCTGTCGACAGTAGCAAACAAGCCACATGCATTATTATTCTTTTTGATGACGTCAGAGAAGAAGATTTCTCCGTTTAAAATTATAAATGCAACGTTTCTCTTTATAGATATCATTACGAACGTGAAGATTTGTTTTTTCGCCACCTGCGTTCGCTTTTCAACATTCTCTTTTTTCTATTCTTACCAGAGAAGAATTTCTCCATGGAGATTGTTTCTTACCAGAGACCACCTTCACTTAAGTGGGTGCAACAGCATCAATAACGTAATTTTCAGATAAAAGGTGAAGCCGGGAAGGTTATGCTTTATCTGATAGGGGTGGGGCTACGTTGCAGAGAGATACAGGAAAGGCCAAAGGAGAGAAAAAGACGGAGGAAGGAAAAAAAAAACTTGAGGAGGTAAGACATTTTGGGCCCTGATGGCTCAGCAGGTAGTCTCCCAGTTTATGCATTTGTCTTTCTTTTTCTTTTGTTTTTCTGTTTTTCTTTTTTTTTTGTTTTCTCAAGCAATCCAGGTCGAGGTCCCCCCTGTGGAAAAATCCGAGGCATACTAATGCTGCGTTCAAGAAAGGAAGGGGAGGGAAAAAAACAATGAAAAACAGAAAGAGGAGTCTCAGAGGAGGCAGAAGGGCAGAAGGGCAGAGGTTCAAGATTCAAGATTCAAAATTTTTTATTTGTCACATACATATACATACTTTCATACATATATGCAGTGAAATGTAATGCAACGCACCCGGTGATAGCACACAATATGTCCTAGGAAAAAAAGAAATAAAAGTAAAGAATTCCTTTCTAATAGACCGACTAACTGACTCCTTAAATGTAATACAGTAAGTTGAATACTTATAGAATAAGATAAAAATATATAGAATAAAATACACTAAAAATAAAATGAAATAAAATGGAATAGATAGAGGGAATATGCCTATGTATGTACAGATATGTGCAATTAAAGTGGCATGTGAATTAAAGTGGCATGTGAATGTGAATAGAGTGAGGTAGTGTTTGGGATAATACAGCACAGTATACAACAGTACGGCGCAGCAATACGGCATCACGAACAACCCTGAACAGTGACACAGTATGCGGTACAGTATGCTACATACAGTACAGTAGGTAGTGGAGCCTATGTGTATGGCTCAGTTAGGACCCCTGGTGAGGTCAGCATTGACAGTTCTAATGGCTTGCGGGAAAAAACGCAGTCTCAGTCTCTCTGTTCTCGCTGCGTGACTGCGGAGGCGCTTGCCTGACCGCAGCAGCTGGAACAGTCCGTTGTTGGGGTGATGAGGATCCTTCATGATCCTGCGGGCTCTGCTACTACACCTCCTGGTGTATAGCTCCTGCAAGGGGGGGAGGGTAGTTCCAGTGGTACGTTCAGCTGAACGCACCACCCTCTGCAGGGCCCGCCTGTCCTGGGCAGTACAGCTCCCAAACCAGGCAGTGATGTTGCCTGTCAGGATGCTCTCCACTGCTCCAGAGTAGAAGGACTTGAGGATCCTCACCGAGACCCGGGATTTCCTCAGCTGCCTGAGGTGGTAGAGACGCTGCCTCGCCTTTCTCACCAGAGTGTCCGTGGTACAGTCCATGTTAAGTCCTCTGTGATGTGGACTCCCAGATATCTGAAGCTGCTCACCCTATCGACAGAAGTCCCATTAATCCACAAGGGCGCGTGCGTCCTCGACTGTGATCCACGCCTAAAGTCCACAATCAGCTCCTTGGTTTTGCTGACGTTCAGGTGTAGGCTGTTGTCCTGGCACCAGAGTGACAGCTCAGCCACCTCCTCGCGGTAGGCCTTCTCATCGCAGTCGGTGATCAGGCCCACGACCACGGTGTCGTCAGCAAACTTGATGATGGTGTTGGAGCTGGACCTGGCCACACAGTCATGTGTGTACAGGGAGTACAGTAGGGGGCTGAGGACGCAGCCCTGGGGGGATCCTGTATTCAGGGTGAGGGAGCTGGACATGTACTTCCCCATCTTGACCACCTGGGGGCGGCCTGTGAGGAAGTCCAGGATCCAGGCACACAGCGGACCATTCAATCCGAGCTCCTTCAGCTTGACAGCCAGTCTGGTGGGGACTATGGTGTTGAAAGCTAAACTATAATCGATGAAGAGCATTCTCACAAATTCCGGGTCTCGGTGAGGATCCTCAAGTCCTTCTACTCTGGAGCAGTGGAGAGCATCCTGACAGGCAACATCACTGCCTAGTTTGGGAGCTGTACTGCTCAGGCTAGGCGGGCCCTGCAGAGGGTGGTGCGTTCAGCTGAACGTACCACTGGAACTACCCTCCCCCCCTTGCAGGAGCTATACACCAGGAGGTGTAGTAGCAGAGCCCGCAGGATCATGAAGGATCCTTATCACCCCAACAACGGACTGTTCCAGCTGCTGCGGTCAGGCAAGCGCCTCCGCAGTCACACAGTGAGAACAGAGAGACTGAGACTGAGTTTCTTCCCGCAAGCCATTAGAACTGTCAATGCTGACCTCACCAGGGGTCCTAACTGAGCCATACACTAGGCTCCACTACCTTCTGTACTGTATGTAGCATACTGTACCGCATACTGTGTCACTGTTCAGGGTTGTTCGTGATGCCGTATTGCTGCGCCGTACTGTTGTATACTGTGCTGTATTATCCCAAACACTACCTCACTCTATTCACATTCACATGCCACTTTAATTCACATATCTGTACATACATAGGCATATTCCCTCTATCTATTCCATTTTATTTCATTTTATTTTTATTTTATTTTATTCTATATATTTTTATCTTATTCTATAAGTATTCAACTTACTGTATTACGTTTTAGGAGTCAGTTAGTCGGTCTATTAGAAAGGAATTCTTTACTTTTATTTCTTTTTTTCCTAGGACATATTGTGTGCTATCACCGGGTGCATTGCATTACATTTCACTGCATATATGTATGAAAGTATGTATATGTATGTGACAAATAAAAAATCTTGAATCTTGAATCTTGAACCTCTGCCCTTCTGCCCTTCTGCCTCCTCTGAGACTCCTCTTTCTGTTTTTCATTGTTTTTTTCCCTCCCCTTCCTTTCTTGAACGCAGCATTAGTATGCCTCTGATTTTTCCACAGGGGGGACCTCGACCTGGATTGCTTGAGAAAACAAAAAAAAAAGAAAAACAGAAAAACAAAAGAATAAGAAAGACAAATGCATAAACTGGGAGACTACCTGCTGAGCCATCAGGGCCCAAAATGTCTTACCTCCTCAAGTTTTTTTTTTCCTTCCTCCGTCTTTTTCTCTCCTTTGGCCTTTCCTGTATCTCTCTGCAACGTAGCCCCACCCCTATCAGATAAAGCACAACCTTCCCGGCTTCACATTTTATCTGAAAATTACGTTATTGATGCTATTGCACCCACTTAAGTGAAGGTGGTCTCTGGTAAGAAACAATCTCCATGGAGAAATTCTTCTCTGGTAAGAATAGAAAAAAGAGAATGTCGAAAAGCGAACGCAGGTGGCGAAAAAACAAATCTTCACGTTCGTAATGATATCTATAAAGAGAAACGTTGCATTTATAATGAGGTGAGGGCCACCGGACGGTAGTCATTCAGGCAGGAAGGAGAGGCGATCTTCGGCACAGGAACGGGGTGGACCTCTTGAAGCAGGACGGGACCACTGATTCAGCCAGGGAGATGTTGAATATTGTAGTGAACACCGGAGCTAGCTGGTTAGCACAGGTCTTCAGTACTCGCCCAGATATGCCATCTGGGCCCGCAGCTTTCCTGGTGTTCACCCGCATCAAAGCCCTCCTGACCTCGTGCACGGAAACTGAGAGTGCGCGCTCATCCCCAGCGGTGTAACTCCAATTAGCCGGCGAGCTAGCGGTGCTGCTGCCAGACTCGAACCGCGCATGAAAGGAGTTCAGTTGGTTGGCCAGGGAGGCGTCCACACTCGTGGCTGGGGAGGAGCTGCTCTTGTAGTTTGTTATGGTTCGCAGCCCCTCCCACAAGCGTCTTGTGTCCCCCCGCTCCATCTGCAGCTCCACGGTCTCTCTGTACGTCCGTTTGGCGTCCCTCACCGCCCTCCGCAGATTGTACGACGCCGCTTTGTAATTGTCCATATTACCAGATACAAGACTGTCGTTGTAAGCGGCCATGCGAGCATTCAGAGCGCAGCGGATGGATTTATCAACCCATGGTTTCTGGTTTGGAAATATCCGAACTTTCCCCGTGGGAACGATTTCATCCGCTAGCGTAGCCACAAAACTTACTACAACCTCCGTAAACTCGCTGACGTCACTTGAACTTGTTTGGAACATGTCCCAGTCTACGTCAGTCAGAGCGTCCTGAAGCGCAGCCTCCGATCGGTCCGTCCACCGCTTCACTTCCCTCGTCATCACCAGATCCCGTGCGATCAGAGGCCTGTAAACAGGAAGCAGCGAGATCGCGGCGTGATCTGATTTCCCGAAAGCAGGAAGCGACACGGGCTTGTATCCGTTCTTGTAAGGAGTGTAACAATGGTCCAGAGTTCTGTCTCCCCTGGACACACGTGATGTGTTGGTGGAAATTCGGCAGAACTTTTTTAAGGTTGGCCCTGTTAAAGTCCCCAGTCACCACCACAGCCGCGTCGGGATGTCTGTTCTGAAATCCGCAAAGCACATCGTACAGAACCGACAGAGCTGCGTCGGTGTCCGCTTGCGGTGGGATATAATACGGGCTGTAATGATGACACGTGCTGAATTCCCGGGGGAGATAAACATGGACGGCATAGTATGGTCAGCTGTTCCAGGTTCGGCGAGCAGGAGTGGGAGAGGAATTTGGTGTTGTTGGCGTTACACCGGCGGTTGTTTACCATTAGGCAGACGCCTCCACCTTTGGATTTCCCCGACTCTCCCGTTCTGTCGCCGCGGAACACGGAGAAGGCCTCGGCTGGACGTATGGCTTCATCCGGCACCAGTGGGTTCAGCCATGTTTCCGTCAGGCAGAGGACGCAACAGTTCCTCGTGTCTCGCTGGAATTGAATCCTCGCTCGAAGTTCATCCATCTTGTTTTCCAGGGACTGGACGTTAGCAAGAAGGATGCTTGGCAGAGGTGGACGGTAAGGTTGCGTCCTCATTCTGACCCGAATGCCGCCTCGTTTACCTCGGTGCTTCCTCCGTGGGCCCGCTCGTGGAACAGCGGCTCCATTCTTGTTGTTGTTGTTGTTGTTGTGAGAGTGTTCCCGCGTAGGATTTCCGCCGGCCAGATAAAAAGTCCCAAAGTTGTTCGTTTAGGGAAATTTTTTATAACCATGAGTGCATCGCGGTCGTATGAGTTAACTGTTGATGTTTTTTTGGCGGACATTATGATAAAAAAAGGAAAAAAAATACTAAAAAGGTAAGAGAGTAACCGGAGCGCGAGGAGAAAGTAGACTTGTAGAAAGTAGGGAAAGTAGGGAGATTTGTTTTTTTTTTTCTATCTTGCCAAGCTTTAACATGCTTGCAGCTCAGCTGTTAAACCAGTCTGTCTCCCCTGCTGTCAGTGCTGACAGCATCTCAAGAGTAGGAGCTCACCAAGGAATGAGAAAGAAGGACGGTGCAGGAGAGGGGTGGAGAGACGCGAGAGGTGTAATGAAACAGAGGTGGAGAGGGAACAAAATAAGCAACTGAAATAGGAGAGGTGGTAGAGAAAAGATAGGCGGGTGGGGAGAGAGTGAGTTATGATGTCGGTGGTTTTGACCGTTCCGGATTAATGAGAGAAGTGACTTGGCTCGGACACATCTCATCTGGCACCAATTAACAAAAAATCTGCAACCTTTTGTGTTAATATGAAGGTTTTAGAAAGTGAAGGATATGTTTCGGTTTTATGGGATATGATCCAAAAATTGATGGCCAAGTCCCATTTCAAAGGATGAGTAAAACTGGATTTTGTGTTCCTGGCAGGCTGGCTCTGCCAAAGCTGCGGGAAGCTGCTGCTTCTGAATTCAGCCCTGCACGGTTCTGACAATAAAGAGCGGCGGGGCGCGGGGCGGTCACTGTTAGCTCTTGCTTAACAGATGTACGCACGGAGCCCTTAGATCAGAATACTAATTTGGGCGATGCCTTGAATGACAAAGAAGAAATTATTCTAACATTGGAACCGCGCACCTTAAGACTATTGAAAGTCTACGCTACCTGGACTGTCACTCTGAGCAGTGAAAGTCTTTCTTTATAATTAACATTAGTTTGCCATTTGCCTCATTCATCCCCGCAATGTTGGGTGCTGCTATTGTAGTGTGGTGGCAGCTGCCTCTTTGTTTCTTCAGTCTAACCAAAATTACGCATACTGCCAGCACACTTTGGAAACGGGCCTTGGTTGATGTAAATTGCCAATGATTAAGGGATACCACTTAGTGAGGGAAATATGAGCTTGGAAATGGAGGGAATGAGAAAAGGAAGGGAGAGAAAGGGGCTGGATGGCGTTTCAGGAAAAAGAATGCTGTGAGACAGTGCCAATTGTTCAGGGATAAAAGGGAGAGAGGGACAAGAGAGAGAGAGAGAGAGAGAGAGAGAGAGAGAGAAAGATATAGAGGGGGGTGATGGAAGAGAGTCGAGGCATCAGATCTATAACGCTCAGCCAGACGGCCATCTTTAAATAGAGCTCGGTGGACAAATATGACCGTCTCCCTGGTGTGCCCCAAGGGGGAAGGAATCCGAGAGTAGATGGAGGTAGCGCGCCAGCCAAAGGACATTAAAATATTAACATGGTGACACAAGCTACGACCGGCTGGCAAGTTTTTACCTTGTATCTTTCGGATCTTTAGCAAATACACTTACTCACAAAGTCAAGATGGTGTCACAAAACTGGGGAATCCATCGCCATGGAATCATAAAGAAACACTTAGTTTAACACAATATTATCATATTCTGCTAACAGCCTGATTAATGTTGCATTGCAAGTCATGATTTGGGCTATAAAAAGGCCATATGGAATTATCTTTTAGGGAAACCATTAACCCCCTTGCATCTCTTAACCATGAATAATACATAATCCAATGATGCATTCAGACGTCATCAAAAGCTTCTTTACTGCCCATATGAAGGTCAGCAGTGCCCCTCCAGTCCGCTGCTTTTAGGGTTAGCCTCATATTACACCTATATCACAATCCCTCGCTTTCTCCCTCGCCCCATTACTACATTTTATTGCTTTGATAACTCTAAAAGATAATATAGAGCTCAACAGTGACTGTCCACTTTTAGAGCGGCTCAATTTCCAGAAATGAATTTCCCATTCATTCACTCACTTTCAGAAAATCCTTCTATGAAGAGTTTTAAGCATGGAACCAAGCCAACCAACTACGAGATGAATCGTGAACATAAAACATTTGATTAGAAGCAAAGAATTATTGGAAAACGGGAAAAAAGGGCAAAGGTACAAGTCAAGTCAAGTCACACTTTATTTATAAAGCGCATTTCATACTAGGGCAACACAATGCGCTTTACAATGGAATACAAAAAAGAAAGAAAGAACGTAGTTGTCAGCTGGTCGTTACAAAAGAATGCCCCTGAAACAACAGCAACAACAAAATCAACAGCGACAATAAAGATAACAAAAACAACAATAAAAGTGACTCCAACCACATTGGCAACAACAGCAACAGCAGCAGCAACAGAAAACAACAAGAGCAGCAACAATAGCAGCAGCAGCCACAGAAACAAACACACACGCAAAGACGTCACTGGAACCAGAAGTGGTAGCTCTCACCGGAACTGGAAAAGTCACTCAGGTTAGAGATGGTTAAGTTGAGGTATAAGGTTAGAAATGTTTACCAATACCAGCAGCAGACAATTGCAGCAACAAAAACAGCAGCAACAGCAGCAGCAACAGTAGCAGCAACAGCAACAGCAACAGTGAAGACGTCACCGCAACCAGAAGTGGTAGCTCTCAGCGGAAATCTCCTCATCTGTATTGAGTCAACAGCGTGTACCATCTCATCTCAACAGAGCAACGCACAGCAAAGACGTCACCGGAACCGGAAGTGGTAGCCCTCACCGGAAACGGAAATTTCAAATGTGTGCACCATCTCATTTTAATCTAGTCCTTTAATTAGCTCCCTAAATTACGGGTCAAGTTTTCATTCAGACCTCGGGAGGGAGATCCTTTTGACTCTCTCTCTGAAAACACACCCTTCTTATGATCCTCTCATTGTAATGTCACAACAGAAACAACAACAGCAACAGAAATAGCAGCAGCAGCCACAATACAACAACAAAAACAGCAGCAACATCAACTCCAGCAGCAACAACAACAAAAAACAACAGCAAAAAAGACAACAGCAACACACACGTGAAGACGTCACTGGAACCGGAAGTGGTAGCTCTGGAGAACCGGAGAAGTCACTCAGGTTAGAGACGGTTAAGTTGAGGTATAAGGTTAGAGATGTTTAAGTTAGGGTATAAGGTTAGAGATGTTTAATTTGAGCTATAAGGTAAGCGAGGGCTAAGTTAAGGTATAAGGTTAGCAGCAGCCACAACACCAGTAACTCAGACAGACAGGCAGACAGACAGACAGTGACAAGACTGTAACAGCCGAGACCAAACTGAACCCAACAGCATGACCACAGATACAAGCAAGTAGACCTAACAGTTCTTTAGTGGTTCTCAGACAGAAGACAGGGAAAAAGACAGGCGAGGAGGTCAACGCAGGAAAACAGTCTGTACAGTTAACAATCCCAAAGGGGCAGGCGAAGGGGTAAGTCCAGAATACAGAACACGGTCAGGACCAGGTAGAAAAGGACACTGGAAAGCTGTGTGGAAGATAGAGGACAATCAGACACCGCAAGAGCTAACAGGACCAGCATATACAGTCAGGCCTAGACAGACATGTTGTCACAATGCTATGATGTCACAGTGTTGACTAGGGGGGAAGTGGATTGGGAGGGGCAGAACTCTAGGGAAGACTGAATCTGAAATGGCAGGAGAAATAAACACCATAAGTGACAGAACAACACATGGCAACTCAAGTTGTGATACAAAACTGTATACATAATTATTTACGAGTGAAGGAACTACTTTCCACAAACCATTGTACATGATACCTTTCCAAGATTTCCAACCGAACAGTCTTCTCCTTAAATGTAACCTTTGTCATTATTGTAGTGTTTATACTGTTAATTATTATTATTTTACCTTTATTTTACCAGGAAGTCCCATTGAGATCATCCCATTGATCTATTTTACAAGAGAGACCTAGCCAAGGTATCAGCTGTACAAAATCACAACATATTCTAAATGCAACATAATCCAAAATCCACAATAAAACAGAAAAACAGCTATTTAAACATAGTGGCCTCTAAAGAAAAGCAACCAGATGCCTCCATCACCACAGTCTTTATGATGCCCTTAAATTCATCAATGGATATAAATGTGATTAGTTTTAGATCTTTTTGTAGAGTTTTCCATGCCCAAGGTGCATAGTAGGAAAATGCAGTTTTTCCCAGATCAGTCAAAAGCTGGGAACTACCAAAGCTGAGCCAGAGAAGGGTACAGAGGTAAGCTAGAAGATAACCCAGTATCGTTTTATAGATAAAAATAAAATATAATAATATATATAAATAAAATGTAATCATATATATGTATAAATATATTAATATACCAGCGCTATTGTCAGCGAGTGGCCAGTGATGTCCAACCCATCAGATCCTAAAGAATGCAATGGTGAGTAAGGGAATTTGCAATTGTAATGAAACGTAGAGATACATGGTACTGTGCAATGATCAAGGCTCCATAAAATAGAGTAGGCTGCATGCATATAAAATATGTCACCACAATCATTCACAGACAGAAAAGTAGCTTCCACAAGATTTTTCTTTGCATTTATTTGTAAAATAAAAGCCAGTCTTCACTTTGAGTCTACTAACTATTAGCAATATGTACATTAAATAAAAGCTTGATATATATATATTATATATATATATATATATATATATATATATATATATATATATATATATACATACGCTTGTTGTCTATCCATATCCCCAAGTACTTGTACGCGGGCACCCTTTCAATGGATTTACCATCGGACCTCAAAATGCAAAAATTATCAAGCAATTGTAAGTGAGCTTTTGAGAAGACCATGAACTTTTTTTTTATGAGGATTTAGAACCAATTTTAAACTCAGCAAAGCAATTTATAATTATTGAAATGCAGTCTGAAGCTCTTGCACTGCCTGTACTGTGGAGAGAGCCTGTGTATAGATGACTCTGCATTGGCATAGAAGTGTACTTTTGCTTGAAAGTCCTTACACATGTCATTTATAAAAATAGAGAACAAAATAGGTCCCAAATGGAACCCTGGTGGACACCTGCAGTTATCTGAAAATCAGATTTGTGGCCCTCTGCATGAACACACTGAGTTCGATCCACAAAATAATTTCTGAATTATTTAACAGGCAACATCTGATGACCAAAACCAGCATTCCTAAGTTTGTTCGGCAGCAACTTGTGGTCCACTGAATCAAAGCCTTAGATAGATCCACAAATAAGGCAGCAATTAGTCACAACCATAGCAGCAGTAATGGTACTGTGGCCAGTTCTAAAACCAAATTGAAACGGTTTAAAATGTTATTATCAACTAAAATTGATTTTAACCGTACACTGTGACTGTAATTTACCTGGGATTCAAGGATCTTAGCCAGGACTAAGATTTTGGAAATCGAACGGTAGTTGTGGAACTCTGAGGGGTCTCCACTTTTTAGTAATCAGAGAACTTAGGCAGCTTTCCAATTTTTGGTGTTGAGTAGGACAGAAGACTCAAATTAAAAACGAGTAATGGGCTCAACAAAAATATCTGCCAACACCTTCAAGAGATGAGGATCCAGATTGTCTGCACCCTGCAGACTTTTTATGGTCAATTTATTTTAGAGCTTTACAAACTTTAGCAACTGAAATGGTTTTAAAATCAAACATATCCAAATTTCCATCAGTTGCAGTAGTGGCAGAACGTGGGGCAGATGTATTTACATTTGAGCTGTCAAATACAGGCCCAGCATGGATAAAGTGGAGTGAGTGAAGGGAGGGAGGCTTGAAGCAACATGTGTACCTAACAAGGATTTAATTAATTTCCAGAATTCTGAGGCGTTCTCTGTAACTGACTCGTTCGGACTAAAAAACTCGGATCTGGATTTTCTGATCATTAAGATGCACTTATTACTTAGGATTCCAAACGTCGTCCAATCAGCAGGAAAGTTTGAAAATCTAGCTTGGGCCCAAGAGTTAATTATTAAGCGAATTAGCTCTGAAAGACTGTCTGAGAACCAGGGATTTTCCCTACCGCTGATCCCAAACTTCTTAATGGGAACATGTTTATTAGAGATAGACAGGAAAATTGAATGAAAATATTCCCATGCCAGTTCAATATCCGGAATCAGCTCTGCTAAGATCACTGCAGTACAAATCATGCTCTTCAAAGCTTTTAAAATATGTTTCAAAAACGAAAAATAGTTTTACCTTGTGGATTTTTGTATCTCTCACACAAGCAATTGCACAATGATCACTGACAACATTGCAAAATATGCCAGTTGAGTTGTATTTATGAGATTATGATTATGAGTATTCGTTATAATTAAATCAAGTACGGTAGATTTATTTTGTGCTTTAGGATTTGGCCTTGTTGTTAATGAGTTGCACAAGATTCAAGGAGTCCCACAGTCCCTGAAAGAGGTCCCTGAAAGCCAGTCCCAATTTAGATTATCCATTAGGGTGAATTCAGAGTCATTTCATTCATGTAAAATATCTGAAATAGATTTGAAAGGCCCACAGGGGTCTCATGTATGTATTAAAATGTTAAATATGTGGGTTTAAATTGAGTTCTGACGAGCACACAAAAAAAGCGCGATACTGGGTTCACTTTTTCTCTGAATGGTCTAAGGTTGGGCGAGAATAGAGATATAGAATCATACCTGTCTGGTATTTAATACAGACCAAAAAAGAAAGAAAAGATTGCGTAAAATTGATAGGTATGTGTCGTCAAAATTAAAAATGGATAGCAAACAAGGTAAAAAAATAAAAATAAGAAAGAACTGAGACCCCCTAACTAATGTTTTGTCAATGAGGTTGAGTTGGATTGAGGTGACGTGGCAGCAATCGGAGGGCAGGTTGTGGAATTTGGGCAGTGAGGTATGCACTGTGCATGGGAGGGTGGATGCACCTGTAAGGAATTTTGTGCCGTGTGCACGGTGCGGGGCCTAGGAGGGGGCACATTGTACAAATTTCGCCTAGGACTCCAAAAAGGCTCGAGCTGGCCATGGACTTATGGCTTCTACAGGAGCATATACCACCATTTCACACTCTCATAAATCATGGTAAGTCTACCTTGGATGGTTACAACATTATGGCTGATAATCAAGTTCAAGTTCAAGACATTCAGAATATGAATGGTATTTTCACTTCCGGAAACTCACTGTTGAGCTCTATGAGACCTTCCATTGCTGATGAGTAACCAGTGTTGCTCCTACTTGACATATACGTCGAGGTTTTCCTAAAAAACAGAACAAGTTATTGAATTCATTGATATTTGTTTAAGGTAGCGGACTCTGGGAGAGAGAGCTAGCATGACGTGTTAAACAGAGGGAACATTGTAGAGCGTGTGTGTGTGTGTGTGTGTGTGTGTGTGTGTGTGTTCCTCATGATCATTAAGGCACTAAACAATGGCAAGGCTTGGGGATTGGGGCACAAACAAAAATAATAAGAAACTACTGCTTCTATTGCTAAGAAGAGGAAGAAGAAGAAGAATATTTGTATCACCATCAATATTATTATTACAATTACAATAATAATAATATTATATATAATTTAGCTGTAATATTATCATCATTATTATTATTATTAGGGTTAATAATAAGAACCGAAAATTCTCGGAATTTTGAAGCCTCAAACTATCTAGAAAACCAACTTCGGCATAACACACAAACATGGTTATGTCTTTTTTTGAACCGCACTGTCACAAACAGCTCATGGTTGAAGTTTCATACAAATTGATCCACACACGGATCAGATATTAGCGAAAAACCGACCAAAAATTGAGCGATATTAAGACCGACGTGCCAGTACGCCAGTCCAAAATATGTCCGACCCGGCTAAAACTATCTGGAACATACTTTCGCGTTAGCTAGAAACACAGTTAGGTTGTCGATCAACTTTGACCCGAAATATTCAGTCATCTTGTTCGAAATTGAACAAGATGAGATTTACAGTACAGCTTTATGACGTCATATTAATGTACAAATTCCGCTTGAGAATGTCCAGTGTGCGGCGTGGAATGGGTGACTTTGTAGCCTTTAGAAATGACCAAACTTATCAATTTACATGTATATTTATAAAGCTTCTTACCTGGTAGATGTCAGTAGAACGGTTTGATTGATATTTTAAATCGTTGGCCCACATTACTCTGCCGGATTCATGAAAAAAAGAATAATCCTTGAAATGTCATCTGAGCGTCCCTCGAAAACACTGTATTGCGCGACTCAATGATGAGTTCAAAATACAAGGTGCCGTCGGACATGTAGAAGAAGTGCAATGGAAGTTACCCACAGAAATATCGCAATGTTTGTCCTATTTCATGGAAACGGAACTTACTGAAAAAGTAATCCATTAAAAAACTGACTGGAACTTTACTAAAGAAATACATCAATTAGACTGCTATCGTAAATTGACGTAAATACATAATTCAGTCATAACTGATGTATACGACACACAACATGTACTGTCACAGAAACTCCAGATGTATTTCAATGCAGCAAGGTAAGTAACAACAATTACAGCGTATAATTTCAAATAAAAGATGCAATGCTTTTCTTGGTTATAATTGTCATGTATAAATGTTTGTATTAACAAACTATAATGAAATGCTAGACAGTGTTTGTGATCTTGAGTAATTATTCCATACTATTTCAAATTGCAAATTAATGTTAAAGTTGCATAAATGTTATCTGCATTACAACATAGACAAACAATCTAAAAAACTGAAAATCTAAGACAATAAAGACGCCATTGTCCAAAAATCCAATTGTCAAGGTCAGTCACAATATAAAAAAAAAAAAAGTGCTGAAGAAACGTGATGAGCAACCAGCCTGCATGAAAATCGTGCAGCATTTCAGAGAACCCAGGAATCTGGAAACTGCACCCTGTGTATTGCTGCCTGCAGCTATATTTATTATTCTTATTATTATCATAACTATGCTTAATTAAAAACAAACTATTATGTTCAGTGAATCTAAATTAAGTTGAATTTTTGCTCTGCAATATGCTACATTCTCACATTGACGACAGGTGATCTATACTACTTCTCTTCTACACTTCTCAGTTTCTCCCCCATTTCCATTCTCTTTTATTAATCTATTGGTATTTATCAGTTATTTTAACCAAGCACATTACCTTGTGCTCTGCAGCTGCGGCGGTGGGAGTTGTATTGTGTTGCAGGTTGGATTCTTGATGTGCCAGCCAGCTATCTGATGACTTGCTTCCGTGTCTTCAGACGCAGATTAAACTTTGTAATAATGTAACTCAGGAACGCAGCTGACTAGACTTTACTCTCAATCGCGGGCATTTCACTTGGATGTGACCGCCCCGCCGGGCTCTGTATTCCCGTCCTCCTTAAGAGGTTTAACATTGAAATTGGAGGTACCAAAAAAAAAAAAATGTTGTCCGCATAACATACAGTATTTGTTTTGTAGAGTCAACACCACAAAAACTTTTCAAGTACTTCAATCAAATGGTTTATCCTCTGTTCGTTTTCTGCGCTGCAAGAAAACTCCAGCGAATTCTACTCACATATCTACAGAATTCACGTAAAAAATCCTGGAATGAGGTTTAGCAAGAGTCGCGGATTACAGTGTCATACAAATCTCTTCATAACTTTAATCCTAATCCTATCACGTACGCTAGAGAATGAAACCGTTCGGTTGATGAAATTAAAAGGAAAGAAAAGAAAAAAGACTAACACGCCTTTTCAACTCATGTACATGGCGACTGGATGTGTGTCGCCACCAGGGTGGAACAAGCGGGTGGATTACGAGCCCGGGACCGGGAGCAAGCAGCTGTTTCCCAAGATGCACCTGGAGACGTGCGGCGGGCCCCTGTCGGGCGTGAGGGCCATGGTGGAGCTGCAAACCAATCACATCGGGAAGGGCTGCGACCGGGAGACCTACTCCGAAAAGTCCCTGCAGAAACTCTGCGGTGAGAGAGAGAGAGAGAGAGAGAGAGCGAGAGAAAGAGTACCAAAACTAATAAAAGGCAGGAGAAAGAAAGCAATCAATGACAGAGGAGAGAGAGCAAGAAAATTAACAAAGAAAGCAAAGAGTGGCAAGAGGAAGGAAAGACAAGGCACATTTTAATTTAAAGTAGAAATTACTTTTTGGTGTTTTAACCTCTGCGACACATTAACTTGTCCATTTTCTGTGTTGAGTTCCACTTCTAATTTTATGGTGTGCTACCTTTGCAAACCCCGCGTGCGCTTATTATTGCTTTTCTGCACAGGATTCATGTGCTTCCATTGGTAGCCATCTTTCCCTCAGTCAACTTAACTTTCTCAAAAGGAGTTAGCACACATGTGATAAGCCTCCACAAAAATGTTATCATGAATAGGAATTGTGGTTGAGGTGAAGACACTGTTTGAACATAACTTCCACCATTAGCTTTAGCCTAGCATAAATTGAAACTCATACAGTGTCTTTGTTTTTTTTAGCCGGTGGACTTGTGATATATTAGATATTGCAACATGAAATTAATCTAATTGGGTAATATCTCAGACATTATTTAGTCAATTCCTTAGCTTTTTGGTGAATTTGGCTATATCGTTCATAAGAAGATTTTCAGTGCTTTTCCATAATTATAAAGTAGGCGGACTATCTATCCAGGCAGACATTATGTTCTTGAGGCAAATTTGTTCAGCATGAGAAATTACACCAAGTTTCAGGTCTTCAGGTCGTCATTATTCCGAAACCCCAATAGTCTGAAAAAAGTCGGGTCAGAGATAGTTACGTTTTGGTATAATGTTAGAGATGGTTAAGTATTGGAATAAGCAAGATGATTAAGTTTATTGTTAGGGTTAGGGTGTCGTGCATGACCAGTACATTTTCCGGACTATTGTGTTTTCGGAATACTGGCCTGGCATGGCATTGGAATTATGTTTTCAAGTTTGACTGCTTATTATAGCTCCGCCTGTGGCCAAATTCGAACCAAACATTTTTGGACCCAAGTAATAAAAAGACTCGCCAGTCCAGGCCTGAGATATAACCGTTTAGCCGGTGGAATAATACAAATAATTAAATCTGCAGGCTCAGTGGGTTCCCAGTCAGGCTGTGAATTAGAGAAAAAAGTTAATTATTCTCCTCAATGCCACCGCCTAATTGTTTTCCTCTCTTTTTCCGGTCGGCCCGTGCAGGTGCAGCGTCGGGCAGCACCGACCTCCTCCCGACCCCGAGCCCGTCCACCAACTGGACAGCGTCTCTGCTGACGGACAGCGGGCGGGACAGCGACCTCATCTACCGCTTCGACGGCCGCCAGGCGGCCAACGTCCCGGACCGCGTGGTGCCACAGAACCTGACGGACCAGTTCACCGTGGCCACGTGGATGAAGCACGGGCCAAGTCCGGGGCTCCGGGGGGAGAAGGAGACGCTGCTCTGTAACTCCGACAAGACCGGTGAGGAGGAGAAAGATGTAGTTATCAGTCAAAATGATCATTTTATTTTTTATTATTCCATCAAATGAAATGATAAGACAGAGGTGAAAACACCAGCAGTGGAAAAGTACTCCGACATTCTACTGAAGTAAAAGTATGCAAGTGTGTATTAGTGGTGGGCACATTTACAAGGATATGGACCGAGTAAATCATTGATGAGCAATCCCAAATCAGCAGTGTGATAGATCCAACCCCTGATTTATTTATTCATTTTTACTTCTGGCCTGATTGTTTTTATTTTTTACACGGAAATAAAGTTAAGGTAATGAAAATTGAAATCAAAACAATTTTTTTTTATCTCAAAAGTTCACATTCGCAGAATTTTCAAAATATAAATATGAAGAACAATAAAAACCTAAATAAATAAATAAATGACTTCAATGTTGTCAAATTGCACATAACCCACATTATAAGGCCAATTCCCATCAACATAAAGCTCTGATTAATTCAAAGCATAAAAATGATTTATTATTGGCATATAATTAGGAAATATTTCCACCTCTCTCTCTCTCTCTCTCTCTCTCTCTCTCTCTCTCTCTCTGGATACACCCCTACTTACCACTGTCTTGCTTTCATTTTTACTCATCCTCTTTTTTCACTCGCAGATGGATTACTCCACTTCATTTTCCTTCATTGACTTTCTGGTCAAACTTCGAGAATGTTACAGGAATCCATAATGCAAGTTCATGGGGCCCCTTAGGGAGGTTCCCGACTGAAATGTCGTTGAAAATCGTCCATTGTTTGTTTAAGGGGGTGAGGGTGGCGGTCACTGCGGTTGCCACATTTTGAGACATTGCTATGGGAGTAAAATTTGCCAACCCTCGGGGGCCCCCTAATGGCATGCGGCCCCAAGCAGTTGCCTGCCTTGCCTGTTCACAAGCTGCACGTCTGACTTCATTGCTTTGTTACCTTGCCCTTGTTGATGGAAGATTGGCCCCCGAAAAAGTAAGCTGTGCTCTCTATTCACCCGAATGTCAAATCTACTGTGAGGTTTGTCCGCCTAATGGCTTAGAGAGCCTGGCCGAGCCGTTCCATCTCAAGTAATGATTTTTTTTCCCCCCCAAACAATGAAAGATTCAGTACACGGGTTCAAGCAAATTGACTGTGGTTATTGTGGCGTTTATGTTGTCGCATGCAAGTGTGCAAGTTTTGAGGGGAAAAAGCTGAAGACAGGCGCTGAATAATAATTTCAATACCGTTCTTTTGGACTCACTGTGCAAGCATTTTTATTCAAAAGAGCTGTTTGGATTAATTCTGTAGTCGCTTTTTGATCTTTTCGGGACTCACTGGCTGAGGTGCCACTGTACCACCTAAACTGCCGTATGTTATGCTAATGACGGGCTATGACCAACCTATTTACTGTTATCGATGTGAAATTGGACACATCTGCATTCATCTCCTAAAGTCTTTCTTTATAGCTGGTTGTTCTCAAGATGTCACAGCTAGGTAGTGTAAGCTTTTGCATGTAGGATGAAACGAGGGATGTGGTTGCCTGTGGCGGTGCCTATCAACTGACAGTGGTCACTATTCAGTATTAACTGACCCCTTATTGCTGCTATTGACCAATCAGAATCGAGGATTTTATAATGCAGTGTAACAATTCTAAGGAGTATATACTTCCAAACCTGGTGATAACACAATTGGCGCTTTGCTTCTTTACATCCATAACTCAAAATGTTTTTGTTTTTTTTCGTGTTTTGTGTTGTTTTCTACTGTTGTGTTTCGGTCTCCTCAATGTCTTGCCCATTTTTACACTCTAATATAGAACTCAGCAGAATCAGTGGCCTGACATTTTATAAATGACACCGATCTATAATAATAAAGGAGTGTTTCTGTAGCATCTCCTCACTATATGTATTTCCAGAAAGTATGATAGATAAAAGTGCGGACTAGATTGTTCAGAAGATTCTGGATAGCGAGTAAGGAGGCGTTATTACAGTGATGACAACATTCAAGGATGACTCAGGAGACTGTAATTGTCAGGAAAAGATATCTTGTATTAGAACAAAAGAACAGTATGGCCATTTAAATTTCAACCTTATTTCACTTCACAAAGTGCCTGAGTTTATGGTTGTTCTCAAGCCAGAGGATTTATATTCTACAGTTAAGTGCACTTTTTTTACTAAGTTGGATCTACTTTCTTTACAGGATAAATATCAGGATATATTCATTTTCTTTATGAAGTTATTTACCTTTATCACAAATAAATCACCAATATCACCTTTAACAGATCAACCAACCAACCATAATTTAAACCTGTAAAAAACACCAAACCACCAAAACCACAGCACTGTGCAACAGGTACAAGTCTGACCCCTTCACTACACACAATTTATCTTCAGTTCTTGATCTTCACTTTTCTGTTACCAGCAGAGGGAAAGTTTAAGTATCCCAAGACCAAGTCAAAGTCATTAGGGAAGGGATATGCTGGGCAAAGTGTTTTTTTTGTGAACTGCGGGATATGATTTGGTGGAGTGAGTCTCTGCTGCGGTTTATCCGACCGCACGGGCGGGAATATGATGATTGTTGCTGAGTGGGATCCTCAGATCCTGAGGCTCCAAGCTCATCAGTTGGAATAGCTCACCATCAAGTTCAAGCATTAGTTTCTTCACTCACTTCGTCGTAGTCAGACAACCTGGCCCGTTCAGGCAAATAAGGCCGGAACTGTCTTTTAACAACCATTAACTTCTCCTGCATAAATTCTAAATACAAAAGTACAATAATAAACTTCAATTAAATATTATGAATATTAAACACTGTTATTTTTCCACTTGGAAGTACATTCATACTGTACCATTACTATAAACAGAAGTTACATTACGTTCATACTGTCCCTTTAATGTGACAGAACTTACATATGAGATGAAATGTAAATACTGTAAACCTTCAGTGAAGTGAAATAACAATTCCCAGTACTGTGTTCAGCTCCACTCTGCATATTTAGCAGTTGTTGCTTAACAAGACACCAAACACACTGAGCGGCTTTCAACGTATTCAAAACTCTATAAACACTACAAAATTATTAGGACCCTTACGGCCGTCTGATTAACAACAGCTCATTCAATGAACATGTAAGGGTAACATACAAAAGACCACGGGAATTAACAGTTAACATGAGATGCTAAATTACAAATTTTTCCATTACCAATCAGTGGCATAGCATCATGTTAACCCCGACATTAGCGGCTCCCGCTGTGACTCACCAGTTCGGCATTCAGAGTTTTGATTCAACGGGTTTTCAGCGACTTGGTGGACATCTTCAAGTCAGCAACAAAGCACCACCCGTTACACCTCAAGTTCGGAAGTTTTTAGATTAAATGCAGCTGTTAAACCAAACTTTTCTTGTACTGCCGTGCAGCAGCTCTCCTCCCTGCAGTAGCACCATCATCTGACTGATGTGAACCTGCTGCTGCATTCACCACAGATGCCACTGATCGGCCAGCGCAAGATCTCAACCACGGGAGCTTATATCCTCAAATTGTTTACATTTTCGTTCATTCATTACAATGCATTAGTGACCTGGGTTATATTTCCTTTTATGGCCTAGTTTGACAATAAGCTTTTCGAGTAAAAATCTCTGCTGATGTTTTGACATCGGCAAACAAACATTTCTACATGTATTGCTGTTATTCAGAACAGTGGTTTATATGCAAATTTTCCGCTGTGCATGTAGTCTTCAACTTGATTACATTGCTGCGAGGGCATTTTTTCTGCTGATGTCTTCCTTACATCAAAGAAGTGCTAACATTAAAATATAAAGGACAACCTATCTTTAGGATTTCCATTATATAGCTTATAATGAAAGATCTGTCTTTTACTGTTTCTTTCTTCCCCCAGGGATTATTTATTGCCTGACAAACAGCTCTTTTCAATGCAGGAAAGAATATATTAAAAATAAATCTTCATTTGTGTAAGTTGCCAAATAATATTTGGACAGTCTTGTTTGAAAATTAAACCAGCAAGCTAGACGAGGATTAGTGCACAAATCAAGAATATAATTAATGAACACATTTTAGCACAGGGGAGAGAAAGCAGCTGGAAAAGAAACCCAATGATTCCGCACGGCTCGCTGGATAAGTTCAGAATCGCTGTACCCTCAACGGTAAGAACGGGCGGTTCATTCACGCGGTAAAACCAATAGTCGATACGCAAACAAAAAAAAGTCTCAGTTCTCCACCGATCCTCCAGGGTTTCCCGCCATAATACTCAATTGACCAAAAGTAAACGCAGCAAAATTAACCAAATCAAAAGAGGAAAAGAGGGCTTCTTCCTTATTTAGGCATCAAATTGGATATCGAACAGCAAAGTACCTCCAATGTACCAAATATCTCCCATGTACTATTGTTGTACTTTCTTCAAACTTGAGTATGACCAAGGTCCTACTCCTAGGCCCTCTCTTGGCCAAAGGCTGACACCTTGTTAAGGCTTGTTCTTCGTGATCCTGTTTGAATCCTTTCTGGAGCTTCACCCTTCTACCCCTAAAATAAAGCATTAGCTATCACTAGAGCTTTTTTATGTGAAATGTTAATGCAATAAGGATTAAAAGGCCAAAAATAACCTACAACATGTTCCCGTTGATCTGCTAGTAAGTTCTTAAAGGAGGTGCAAAAGGAGTAAATCAGTGTTGAGTGCAGTCTAGGATGTGATCAGGTGGACCTCAGTAATTAGATGTTGCTTCATTGATCCCGTGGGGAAAAAAATATATATTTTTTTTTCACAGATGTAGGTAATGAAAAAGCTGTGATTCGCATCAATGACTCACTGTATGCTACAGAATATACAGTACAACATATATATATATACAGTATGTATATATATGTACATTTGGAGTTGATTTTATAATTTTTCAATATATATATACTTATATGTTTAATGTCATTACTATAACATTATTCAGTGTTTCATCTTGCTGTTGCAGAGATGAATCGCCACCATTACTCCTTGTACGTCCACAACTGTCGCCTGGTCTTCCTGCTCCGAAGGGACTTCACCCAAGTGGACACCTTCCGGCCTGCCGAGTTCCACTGGAAACTTGAGCAGGTGAGGGACGTGTGTGTGTGTGTGTGTGTGTGTGTGTGTGTGTGTGTGTGTGTGTGTGTGTGTGTGTGTGTGTGTGTGTGTGTGTGTGTGTGTGTGTGTGTGTGTGTGTGTGTGTGTGTGTGTGTGTCCATCTACTGAACCGCACCATGGGAGAGTGGAATCATTTTAATACTGCAATAAAATCGCCAGACAAGTCAGGGAAGAACATTTGCCGTTGGCAACGATGTGCAATATTTCTTTGTGTATGCAGTGGGTGTCATGATGCGGAAGGCTAAGTGTGTGTGTGTGTGTGTGTGTGTGTGTGTGTGTGTGTGTGTGTGTGTGTGTGTCTGTGTGTCTGTGTGTTTGTGTGTGTGTGTGTGTGCTAAAGCGTATCCCAGTTCTTCTCTGCGGCAGGTGAAAGGCTATTATTATTATTTGTGCAGGAAAGGGGGAGGCCCTACATTCTGATTACCTGAGACCCTCCGGTGTTCATTTCTCTTCACAGCGGAGGATAAGAGGGTGCCGCTTTCAAGCACACAGATCGGCACACACAAATACACACACACACACACACACACACACACACACACACACACACACACACACACACACACACACACACACACACACAAGTTATACACAAGTACACACCTGTTACACGCAGACCATTCCAAAGTGGAAAGTCTATTTGGATGAATAGCTCCCCAATTTGTCATACTTCTCCAAAGTCAGTGAGCTAAATTGCGGTTATTATTTCAGTCCAGTATGTTGCCGCCGTACATACTCTGCACAGAAACGAGTCATGAAATTGCCACAGCCCAAAAAAAAATGAAATTATTATGCTGGGACGGGGCTTTTTTATCCCAGGAACTACGTATCCCGCCAAGGTACAAACATGTAAATTACCCTCTCGATACTTCCCTTTCAGCTCCGTCAGAAGAATACGGGAGATGGGATTTGGACTTGTGTATGTGTTTGGTGTTGAAGTCCTTGCTGCTCCCTTTGAGGTGTTTGGCTGTGTGACGGTTTTAAGTTTAAAAAGGAGAAAGAAAATCATTGGTTTTGAAGCAGATGCACCTTTGTTCTCAAAGGTCTCATGCAGAGACTTTCCCAGACTCATGCTTGGACTCTCTCAAGCCCTTGACACACCATTTTGTGTGGATTTGGCCGTCTTTAGGCAACATGTTGTTGTACTGGAAAAATTCAGATTCTCCTGGACTTGACCCTCCTCAATCCTGGACTCTGGGCTCTCCGGTTTCTGTATCTGAACCGGCACCATTGCGGTCGTCCCACGTTGTGCAACACCAAAACTTTCTGACGGTGACAAAAAAAATAAAAAATTCCAAATAACATTCTCGCTGATAACATGATTATGCTGATAAGCCAACGAACAGCCTTGTACTGGAGTCTCCGCCAACTCTCTAATGGATGGTATATATGAATATAATCTAATCATTTACCCTTGGGACACAACATGCTTCTGCCGCGTAGAGAAATGATTTTAGAATGCTTCGTAATTAAGGAGAGCTCTCTGGAGCTCTGGACTCTTTTTTTTTTGCACACTAAGCAGATTATGGTAGCTTCATATCTCATAGTGAGTGTCTCTTTGTGTGTGTGTGTGTGTGTGTGTGTGTGTGTGTGTGTGTGTGTGTGTGTGTGTGTGTGTGTGTGTGTGTGTATATGTGTGTGTGTGTGTGTTGATATTCGTTATTCATCCATTACAATTTTAAGTGAAAGCTTATATGAAAACCTATAAAATTTGAATACATTTTTGTAAGTAGGTACATAATAATTCCTTGTGTGTGTGTGTGTGTGTGTGCGTGCGTGCGTGCGTGCGTGAGTGAGTGAGTGAGTGAGTGAGTGTGTGTGTGTGTGTGTGTGTGTGTGTGTGTGTGTGTGTGTGTGTGTGTGTGTGTGTGTGTGTGTGTGTGTGTGTGTGTGTGTGTGTGTGTGTGAGTGAGTGAGTGTGTGTGTCCTTCTGTCTGTCTTTAAGTGTGCATTTCTAAATTGCCGTCACTGGACTGGCTACGTGTAGTTTAATCTGTAGGTAAGAAACATTTGTACCAAACAGGGAAAAGAAACACCAAAGTTTGGGGGACAAAGGTCCCCTATGGAGTTACAGAATCTTTGCAATGTTGTTGTAATTAAGTATTATGACCCCTGGATAAGCATATCTAAAAATTACCTTGTTTCTGGTCATTGTCAATGTGAATATCATACTTGTATATTTTTAATAAGGGGTGTCAAGATTCTCCAAATCCGATTTGATTCTATTTTTTGCCATTGTTAAACTATCGAGTCTTGATTTGTAAAGAAAAACACGTATCTCAATAAGTTACTTTTATTTGAATAATAAACTAAATTATAAAATATGGCTGCAGGCAGGTTGCAGTTTAGTCATGTTAGGTACGTATCACAGGTTTCGGAGGTTCAGAGGTTCCCCGTATCTGCGCTCTGTGATTAAATGAGGGGACATTTGCAGCCGACCGAAAAATTAGCATTTTAGGAAGACCCCCCAGCCTCAGCTCCAGGGGGGCCTCATCCCCGCTGCATGCTTCCAGCCGGAGAGCGCCGCTGCCGGGGAGAGAGCGGCGAAAGCTCCTGCTGTACGATTGGCTGTCTGTGTCCCATGGTTGAATTGATGTATTTACGGAGATTAACGTATTTACGGAGGTTTATGAAGGTAATGGAATTTATGTAATTTTAGGGGTGACTTCTTTCCATGGATTAAATTTTCAATAGGTTAAGTTTCCATGAATTGCGAAAAACGTTGGCATATTTCTGTGGCAAAATAAGATTTCACAGGTTCTGTTTTTCCGAGGCGTTCCTTGTACATCAACTCATCACTCATTCGCACAGTGGAGTGGACTCAACTTAACGTGGTCACGAGTTTCTGTAGATTCATGTTTTTTCATGTTTTTTCATGAATCCGGCAAAATAAGGAGGACCAAAGGGATAAAATATAATTCGAAAAGATCCACAGACATCTACCAGGTAAGAAGGTACATAAACACACATACATTACAAACCTTGTTTGTAATCTCTAACCACTACAGAGCGAGGGAGGCTACACCACACATTGGATACGATGCGAATGGACATTCTGAACCAAAACCTGCACATTTATAGTACATAGTACGATGACATCATAAAGTGTCTTACTGTAAATCTCATCTCGTTCCATTAGTTTTCGAATGTTGGAGGGTCGGTGACGCACGACCGTCTGGCTACTGTGGGTCAAATTTTGTCGGTTTTTTACTCATTTCGGCTCTTGTCTGCGGATCGACTTGCATGAAACTTGAACCACGAGATGTTTGCAACCTCCCGGTTCTAACGAGACATGAACCATGTTTGTAGCTTCTGCCGTTCTTCTGTTCGAAATATGGAGAGGGAAATAATCAAACAATAACAATAGGGGATACTAACAAAAATATGAGAATATTTAAACAGCCCACCCACACAGTTAAGAGCTTTATCAAAACTAGACTTTAGAATAATAAACAATAAGTTCTAACACTGCTTTTAACTTACTCACCAAAATAAGCGCAGAAAAACGGATGCTATTTCTGGTGTCTGGTGTTAGGGTGTAGTGTGCGTTGAGGGATGCGGGGCAGCGGGCCCCTCCGGAGCTCTTGAGGAGAGAGCGGATCTTTGACCGCCACAATATGGCGACCATGTCGGACAATATTACCCACAACATACGGGCTTGTGATTTGCATGTGATTTTGAAGTTCGAAACGGTACGCTCATTCGATCGATTTTCAATTTTGAATGGGAATTGTAACACCCCCAGTTTTTATAACGATAAAAAATCCCATTATCAAATATCAGAAAACGTTCTATTAAGGGGCCAAAATGACCTTCGACCTCAGTGGGTCAAAGCGTTTGTGCCCCATCATATTTACTGTCAGGGTTATTTTTACCCTCCTTTATGAGGATACGGTATGAATTAGGAATAGAATTAGAAACAACAAGATTCACCACATTGACCTATACGTTCATGTTAATTTGAATGTCTGAGCAAAAGTCCTCTACCTCGTGTACTGGGCAGTTTAAGGGATATCCAATGAAAAAATCTTAATTTCCCTACAGTGCAATACTAATCAGTTTACATCAAAACCCATTATGCTCTCACTCTTTACTGTGTATTTCATCTGTTCGCAAATATTCGATTTTAATAGCTAATCCAATTCGAAACTGTAACCGTTTGTCTACTGTCACACGAACACGAACGTAATTAATTTAGTTGAAGGCAAGGCTTGAAGGAAAAACCTTTACCCGTAATGAAGAATTCCAATTGATTCCCACGTTGTGCACGGCACAAGCTGAGCACAGAAACACGAGAGAGACAAAGGGGTAAGAAAATTGAGTTAGAATGAGTTCTTGATAAAGAAATGGGAAAAGAATTATACAAAACCTATAGATAATAAGGATGATTTGGGGAAGTGTGGAGGGGAACAAGGACACAGAGAGAGAGAGAGAGAGAGAGAGAGAGAGAGGGAGGGAGAGAGTGGAGGTGAGTGCTGGGGCTGTCGCAACCCATTCCTACTGTCCTTGCTCCCTCGGCGCTTTAAAAGGGCACTGGATGGCTTCTGCCGCAACTCCATTTAGCCCTATTGATTTTGCAATGTTCGCCTCGAGAAATAATTGAGAGGACGGGAGGAGGGAGGGGAAAGGGGAAAAAATAGAGAGAAAGCAACGGAGAGAGAAAGGGAAAGTGTCCTGAAGGCCCTTCCGAGTGTGCTCGGCAAGATTGACAGACATGGCCTACGTGGGTTTTTTCAACTTTAATAATCATCATGTTGACGATGGCGGGATGTTGTTTCAAAAAAACAGTTTTTGTCAGTCAAAGGTGCTTTAAGGCAAAAAAATACAGAGAAAATGATACACATTACAATTACTGTACAAACTTACTTTAGTTCAACTCAGTTATCTAAATTTGTCATCAACAACACACACACACACACACACACACATAAACACTCACACAGAAATAATAGTGGGCCCTCTTCCCTCTTCTATCTTTCTTCCTTTTAGCCCCCCCCCCCCCCGCAGATGGATCGCTCCCTGCTCAGCGACTATTTGTCACAACACAACCCACTCTCCTCTACAGCCATTTCTGCCAAACACACTCAGAAAGAGGGAGAAATACGAGGAGAACATAAACACCAAGAGTGTCCCTGTCTTTTTTTTTTTTTTTTGGGGCGGGGGGGGGGGTCTTGCTGAGTTCAAACAGCCCTCTGCGTCTCCCCCATCGACTCGTGGGGACAAAGAAGCAGCGCTTGTGAGATGGCATCGATTTAAAATCATACGGCAAAATGTGACAGAGCTGCCTCAGGCGCCTGGTGGACGCAGAGGAGGAAACGTAGGTGAGGAAAGTAGAGGCGTGACATTGGAAATAAATGAGCCAGTCGTCGATATTAGCGCGGCCGGTGATTTGGCTTGTGCAAACGAGGGCCTAACCAATCGAATCCCAGACTTGCGGAAATGAACCGCAAGACTTAATTTGCTCGCTCCAGCCATCAAATTTGACCATTTTATTTTAGTTTTAGTTTTTATTCATTTATTTGTTTGTTTATTTATTTTTTAACCTGTGCTGTCAGCATGCTGGGCATACAACACAGTAGTATTTGTGCCATTGCATCTAGGACAGAGTTAGTCTGCAAGTGGAGTCAAACTTCTCAACCTGCAATGCAACTCTTTATTAATTCTTTAATCACCAAGAACTGCTGCAATAACTCTGTCCTGTGCATGACCTATAGAATGACAAGAGTACAGTTTTGATTGTACAGAACCACCACCAACCCCCCTCTTTGGAGAACTATTAATCATGTTCGGGTCCATAAACAACTGATCACTACTCAAGAGGGGGAGATTCACCACCGGTGAGACAATTAAAGATAGAACCAAACAACATTTGCACGAAAACATAAACATTGGACGACAAAATTAATGAAAAACAGTTAAGGCATGTGGCCTCTTCTTGTCATAGCATGACATTTCTTGCATATATGTATGACCATATGTAGTATATGTATGTGACAAATAACCTCTTGCATCTTGAATCTTGAATTATATGGCAGTCAATGAGGGAGGAAAGGAGAGGGAAGCAACCAGGAGTGGGCTGGGGTGCATTCGAAGCAGGTGTGGTGGTGTGTGCGTGTGTGTGTGATATGGGCCTGCCTGTATGTGTGTGTGTGTATGAGGTGTCCACCGGGGAGTCTACAGGACATACCCCAATGGGTTCTGGTGTATAAGGTCGGTATTATGTTGTGGCGCCTCCAAGCAGTGGAAAGGGCCAGGTTTAAATTTGACCATTTTAACCTGGGTGACACCACCGTTGTCCTCAAATTATAATTTGTTTGCGTTTAAGGTGACTGGAATTTTACGGGATAGCAAGGGATGATGTGCAGCCAGCCGGTGATCACCGCACAATAGCGCCCGACAGCATGATCAGGATATTGTATGACTCTGAACGAGACCCTTGCAATAACGACAGGATGGCTGCACATTATCCCACTTATCACACCACTACTTGTTAAATAAAAGGATACATCGATTTGAAATAATTTTATAATATGCCGAAAAATAGTCAGCATCAAAGTTACGTTCTGCAAAAAACTTTTCCCTACGTGTGACTTACCTATTTGCCGTTGGTGAAATGTGAAATTGGACATGTCCACATTCAGTTCTTCAAGTTCATTGCAGTTTCTATGTGCAGTAGCGTCACATGTTGCCGCTAGATTGCATGAGAATCAGGATGTAGGCTGCATGAAACAAAGGACGTTAAACCGGAAGGGTCATTTAGGACATTAAACATATCATTAACAGACGGCGGTCATTATTCTGAAATAACTGACCTCCACAAGTATTCCACAGAGCCATGTAATAAAGGGAGGAAAAGGGCTTTGAACACGCTTGGCTTTATGGCTGCTTACGTGTGGCATGCTGAGTAGGCACCGCCCCATTGTTACTCAGGAGATTGATTCAATGGTACCAATAATTGTGTGTGTGTGTGTGTGTGTGTGTGTGTGTGTGTGTGTCTGTGTGTGTGTCTGTGTGTGTGCGCGCTTGTGGGTGTGTGTGTGGGTGTGTGCTTGTGGGTGTGTGTGAGTGTGTGTCTTCTTGTCTGTGTGCGGAAGGTAGTTGTGCATTGTTGGTGGTGCTCATCTGCTTGTTTGACTCCTGTTCGCAATAGATAACAGCGCTGATCGAAGCCTCCATTCAGTGAGTGATTTAGGGCCCGTCCGGACCTGAATGGCCTCGCTGGACTGATAAATGCCTCTGTCTGGAGTTATCAACGACGCCTGCGAAGAGACAGAGTCAGTGCGTGCAAACAAATACTCTAATTTGCAATAATTAAGAAGGAAAGTTACGTTTTTCTTTCTGTTCACTTTGCTTTGTGTTGTTGAGTTTTAGTTATTTTCATTTGTCTTTTATACATCGGATCAGCACATTTCAAACCTTTGTTCCAAGTCGTGCGGCTGGCCTCCAGCGATGCGTTCGTTCAATTATTCAACTTCCAGTGTTTGTTAGCGGTCTTGCGCATTGCACCTAAAGATTCAAGATTCAAGAGGTTTATTTTTCACATACAATGCATGCCCATCTAATTTCAATGAGTCAATATCCTCGACTCCTTTGTTTGGGTAAAGGTTATGAGGAAGTGTCGCCGATCTTGAATTGATCTGATCTTGATTGATAATTGAGCAATTATTCCGGCAAACAACATTTTTGAAAAGTCGGGAAGATGGAAATGAACCGGGAAAATAGCCCGTGTTGCCTCCCTACGCACGGCTGAGCGTGTTAGATGTGGTTTAAATGACCTCTTTGGGGAGTTCATTCGTACAGGTTTTCCCCCTTCAGCATTCACCCTCTGCGATATTTCATCACCATTTCATCCCACATCTGTTCTACGCTCAGTGGCAATTCACGAATGAGAGTGTGCAGTGGTATCTACAGTATGCATGTTGATGCAGGGAAGGACATACGTAATTATGTAGTTTGAGCATTTTGGCTTGTGTAAATAGAAACTACAGTATATTTGCATGTTAGTATATCTTACGTCTTCATAGACGGTATTGTAAGTGTGTGTGTGTGTGTGTGTGTGTGTGTGTGTGTGTGTGTGTGTGTGTGTGTGTGTGTGTGTAGGAGGTGGGTGGCAGTGGTTGGAGCTGTTTAATATTCAATCTAATCTCATGTAATTCCACTGCTGCATCTACTCCTCACTGTGGAGAGCACTTGGGATCGCGCTGAGGGCCTTAATGAGAACAGTTAGGAGGTAGAGCAGGGAAACATGATGTTATTAACATCACTGCTTTGCTCCGCTTCTCACCATCTCCTCTGTCTCTCTCTCTCTCTCTCTTTCGCTCTGTTGTTTTGCCCATCTCTCCATCACACTTTTCCTTTTCTTATGTGAGGTAGATGAAGGCTTTTCCTGATGGTGAAACCAAAGGTGCGGCTAAGAGTGATTTAAAAAGTCATGAGGGCTGAATAATTCACGGCGACTCCATCTTTGCATTAGCGGACTGAAGAATACATGAGAATGAAGGGAGAGACAGACGGATAGGCAGGTGGAGAGACAGCCAGGAAAAACAGACTCAAGGAGGTGGTTTTGAAGGCAGATGCAACAGACGTAGTTCTCCACGTTTGGCGTCCTCTGAAGTGTGACGGAACAGGACTTTTCGCGGAGATTTGACAGTTTGCTGAAAACGGTCCCTTGGCCACAGTTGTTTTAAAAAGTAGGATGGCGATATGTTGTCCAACATTACTCCAGTTTTTCAGACAACAACTGCTTTCCAATTAATTTCCAGCCATTCTGTCTTTAGTGGCACGGTGGCACAGTGCATTGCACTGCTGCCTCACAGCAAGAAGGTCCTGGGTTAGATTCCCGCCTGGGGCGCTGCTGGCACCGTGCTCCAGGCAGGTTATCTCCCAAACAGGAGCCTTTCTGTGTGGAGTTTGCATGTTCTCCCCGTGCTCACATGGGGTTTCCTCCACCTCACGTCAGTAAGGACCCCCACCAAAAACATGCACCCATCATTGTCTGACCAGCAATGGACATTAAACACCAGGTCCCCGGGCGCGTCCACGTATGCTGCCCACTGCTCCTGGCTGTGCCCCCGGAGGAAGGACAAGCCAGGATGGGTCAAAAGCAGAGAATCCATTTCACCGGCCACCATCAAAAGCATGTGTGTGTGTGTGTGCAAGCATGTGTGGTGTGTTGCGTGATGAATAAGGACTGTTTGTTTGTTGTTTTGTTTAGGTGGAGGCAGTGGCAGCTAGAGGCTGGCTGGCTATTGCTGCATTCCATTGAAGTCGAAATTGGAGAAATCCAACCTCCTACTTGGGAGAATTTCAGAATTTGGAGCGGAATTGTAGAATTGCTTGTAGAGTTCACAAGCTTTGCTAAACAAATCAAATCAATTTAAAGCGAAAGTCCATGTTTTCCTAAATAGTCATTGCGACACATTTAGCTCGGAAGTGGGGACTGGCGATTTCGGTATTCCTGATTTCCCAGTTCCCATGGAACGCAGCACGACCGCTGCCATCCAACATTCACAGCCGCTAAGTGAAAAGTTACACGAGTACCCCAAACTTAATGACCACGCCCTGTGTGCATTTTTATCCTTTCCTCACATATCGATCTGATTGTTCCAAAAGCATTTTCAGACTAAAAGAGGGCTGTGCATTTGGAAGAATTTAAATATTTACATGGGGGCAAAGTAAGAGTCTGTTTGGATGTTCATTTTAACAGTAAGCAAAACTTGTAGTCAACCCCTTTTAAATGTTAATTTGTACAAATGATTGAAGAGAGCT
This sequence comes from Zeus faber, assembly GCF_960531495.2. Lineage (NCBI taxonomy): Eukaryota > Metazoa > Chordata > Actinopteri > Zeiformes > Zeidae > Zeus > Zeus faber. The sequence goes on along the minus strand of NC_137196.1, from coordinate 9,294,306 downwards.
TTTTTCTTTATAGCCACTTCTCTGCCTAATGATACGTGTATTATGTACTATGATATGTTATATATGATATACTGTATATGTTAGGGATGGGACGATACCACCTTTTCATTTACAATCCAATACCACAACCTTAACAACAAAGCAAAGCCCACAACATGACTTATACAATAATGCTGCTTCCCCTTATTAAGGTACTCTTTTAAATAAAATAAACAGTTGAAATCTGCTTTCACACATTCAAATATCACTTAAAGTGCAACTTTTCACAAGTCAATGCAATGCATTAAGTTAGCAAAAATTTGCAAGTGCTTCATTATTTTATATATATTAATATACTATCTTTTTGTGAACTCATCATAATGAATCATAAAGTACTGTTGTGAAGTAGCAGTTGTGTGTGGTGTGTGCAAGTCTCTCTCTCTCTCTCTCTCTCTCTCTCTGTCTCTCTCTCTCTCCTATCCCTCACTTCTTTCAAACACCACCCCTCCCTTTTCCTTTACCTCTGCAGTGTATTACGAAGCCAACTCTGTAAAGCCACCTCTGTGGCGCTGCACTGGCACATAATAGGGCTGCCATCAATAATGCAGGGTACAGAGAACAGAGTACAGAGAATACCCGTATCGGAACACAAAGCTTCACCTAAACTTCCTTCCTTCCATCCTTCCTTCCCTTCCTGGTCGCCCAGCGCATAGCAGTGCCTCAGTTTTTTCTCTTTACTTTTGTAGTTCTGCCTCCGTCTCTCCGTCCATTCATCTATTTGTCTTCCTCTTTCTCTCTCCCGTTCCCCTATTTGGGAGTATTGGGACGGTGTTGGTCTTGGGTAGTTGGTTCCTTTCCTCCCTCCGCCTCCGAGCCGCTCATTGGCACTGTTCCGGCGTCTGCGGTCCTCGTCGCATTATCGTCGAGTGGCGGCGCTTCCGCTTTGATCGTCAGGACGAAACGGATGTGGATCTATAGGCTCAGTCATTCATTCCGTTTCTCGCAGCTGTTTTGTTTTCTGTGACACAAAAGCGAGCATGCAAATACGCATCCACATAGGCCGCCAAAACCAATTCTGACCATAACAATGACCGTGTGTGTGTGTGTGTGTGTGTGTCTGTGTCTGTGAATCTGCTCATGCACAGCAACAGATTTAATATGACAGAGGGTGTATGAGAATTTAATCAAAATGAAACACGATTCATCTGCTGACGAGACGTCTTGCACATTAAAGTCAGTTGGCGAGGCTATTTGATGAGAAGTATTTTACCCTCGACAATGTGTTATCCATTATTCACCGTGCATTTCAATATTTTACACGGATTTATATCTTAAGCATTTCCTCCTCCCAGAGGTCGGGTTCTGTGAGCGGGGGAAGTGATCCCTCCTTACATGAATATTTATTTTGCTTAGAGTTTGAAAAGTGATGTGATTTGGTGTCAGCTGCCAGGCTGCTGGAGTTCGCTTTGCATGCTCAATCCCTTTCACACTGAAAGCCAGAGCACTGCCCTCCCCTTCCTTATATATATTTTTTTGCTCGAGGTGGTGTCACAATGTCAGAAAAATCAATAGTGTTCAGACCTGGCGAATGACCTGGCGAATGTGACCTGTATGATCAGATGTTAAAGGTTCCATAGCTTACGATTTTAGCTATTTAAAATCATTGCACAAAAGTCTACTTTACATTTTTGATAATGAGCAATCAGTAACATTGAACAATTAGCATCAAATAGCTCCCCCTTCAGGAAGCCATGGAAACTACAGCAACATTGCAAAGCAGCTCAAATCCAATGTTTATTATATTAATATGTAACTTCGGGAAACCTCCAAGTCAGAATATATATACATGTGGAATTGTTGCAGATTTAGTTGAGATAGGTGACGGTTTTTGTAGACAGGAAAATTCATTCTGAAAATCATTTACAAGTCACTTAGTGAATATTGTGTTTATTCATTTATTTTCATGCAGTTGTTTATTATATTTAAGAGAAATCTGATCACATATAATGTCCTCTTTATTGATGAATACACCTGGCAATATGTATTTTGCTTTAGTGGCGATAGATCTGCTTTAATGTCCTCCCTGGCTCACACAAAATACATAAAAGACATAAGCCGAAGTAATCCCCCGTGTGTAGTCTGCCTTTATAAAAGTAGATTTATGCAGGTGAAGTTGAGTAACAACAAGGCAGCGTGTGGTTGCACAAGCACAGAGAGGTGAGTAAGTAATTCAATAAACTGCTTATAATAAACAAAACAATATGGAAAGTGATGAGACCAACAGGTAAAGAAGAGGCACAACTGACCTACTTTTATGGCACAAAAATGAACCAATAAACATGAAAGGAAACCCTGACTGATGATTTTTTTGAACCATAATAGCGATGTGAGCATTGATTGCATATTTTTAAAGGTGATGTGATCTATGCGTAAATTTTGACTATTTGACAGTTTTGACAGAAATGGAAATTATCCCCAAACCAGTGTGTTTACACACATCCACCTGTTGATGTTGGCTCTCAACTGAAGCCCCAGAAAAATTGTGGTGCTTTGCAATCTGTGACTTAAAATGAATAAATATTGGTGATCGTATTAAAAATGAAACATAGATAGATAGCTAGACTAACTATATGACATGGCAGAAAGCCCATTACATACATATACATACTGCTCATAGCAAATGGTTCTTAAAGTCATAAATAAGCCCATCCATTAACACTTTCAGCATAACCAATAAAGGTTAATGCTTTAAGTAAGAATTTATCTTCAGACCGAAATACAAGTACTTCTCCTTTTGGATCCTTGTTTTCTTACTGTAGTAGTTGTCACTTCATACCTCTACATAGATTTGGCTTATGAGGACTGTTTCCACCCCTGGGAATGAGCCAGAAGAGTGAAAAGATGAAGACGAGGAGAGTAGATGAGGTAGAGGTGCAGAACAAGAGTTGCCATTACCCCTCCGCCCCTCCCCTCCTTTGTCTGCTCCTCCTCTGGTTTGCCTTCCATGTATCCGTGTCCAGTTAAAAGGATATTGCCACAGACGGGCAAAAGCGCAGGCGCAAGGTCCTGTGCATTTCCTCTGTCACTCCAAGATTAATGTCTAGTGTGTTTTTCTGTTAAAAGGGTGCCTATGTACTGCATAGCCGCTGAAATATTAGCCGTTTGCATTTTTATAAACAGCACATAATCACCACTCCGGGGGGATTATTAACTCTGTGGTGGCAGGGGACAGCCACAAGGAGAGCGGATGCCTCACTTTGACCTCCCCTTTATGGGGCAGCCAGCCGTCTGGCGGGGAGCTAAATGAAAGTGGCATTTTATTCTGCCTGTCTGGTCAAATTCATGCACGCCATGGTGGCTGCGCGGTGATGGGACGGGGGGGAAAAAATACGCTGTCGCCGTTGATAATCTGTGCGCGGCGTCTCGTGATGTTTCAATCCTTTTCAACACAAGGCTGGAAAGGACAGAGCTACAGTTGCCATTGTGGAAATTCTACTGCGGGGTGGGTAAGATAAACTCTTGCTATTGGAAACAGCCCTCGAGTTATCTAGAACAAAATGTATTCTGCGAAATTGAGTAATACAGTGACACACTCTGAAACAGTTTGACAGCAGTCTCTCCCCGTGCATTTGTCCGGAAGGGAGTTCTTTCCATACAAAGAATTGGGCATCGCCTTGTTACTACGCCCCTAGTTCCGTGATTTGTCCGTTGTCCTGTGACTACGCCCCTGGTTTCATGTTTCGTCTCTGTGGGAACAGGTCTTCTCTGTTCAGTTTATCTGTCGAAGATTCCTTTCGGGTTAAGGAGTAAATGGTAAGTGGACTGCATCTTACATAGCCCTTTTCTAGTCTTGCCACCACTTAAAGTAGTTTACAATACATGCCTCACATTCACTCATACATCGATGGCAGTGGCAAAAGTGCAAGGCGCAAACCTGCTCATCGAGAGCAGTTAGGGTTTCAGTGTCTTGCTGAAGGACATTTCAACTCGCTGCCAGGAGGAGCTGGGGATCAAACCAGAAACCCTTTGATTACTGGGCGACCCGCTCTACCTCCTGTGCCATGTCACTCCAGAGAAATGGCACACAAGCTGTCTCTTCACACAAAAAAAAGCATTCCAGTACATTTCCATTGACACTTTGTTTCAAGGTGGGCAGAGTTTTTTTGATAATGGCAGTATTGCTGGCTGTTCCAAGGCGATACCTATAAATTTCCATCACAGCTCAAGCCTTCGTTTCGTATTCAGACACCTTTGGGGCGGCAGTAGCTCCAGGGGTAGAGTGGTCATCTGGAGGTAGAGTGGTCATCTGGCAACTGGAAGTTTGGTGGTTCGATACTCGGCTCCTCCTGGGTAATCTCCTCCTCCAAGACACCTGCCCCCTGTCTCCTTGCAGGGCTGACCATGAATGTGTGGCATGTAATGTGTAAAGCACTTTGAGTCCACTTAGTGGCTGGAAAGGCACTGTATAAATGCAGACCACTTATTTATCTTGTAATGTTTTCCTAAATGATTTTGCATTGGGGCAAAGGGCTATATTGCTTCTAAACAAGAACTGTGTAGTGGACTGGAGTGAGGTTTTTTGTTTTGTTTTAGGGACTATCAGAGTCATCTGCGTCTTCGTCTAAAGGTTAAGTTCGAGTGTTTGGTCATAGACACACTTTGCCGGCGTCGCGCTTTCACACCCTAGATGTGTTATAGATTCACAATAAATTTTGTCGCCTTCTGGGAATATCCACATCATAGCGTTTGGGCTGGGCTACAACCCTGGTTTTACGAATGAACAAAAATTGTTCTTACGAGGGGTGTCACGATTCTCCAAATCCACGATTCAATTTTAGTTTTGATTTGATTTAAACTTTTTTTTTTGCGTGCGCGGCTATGCCATTGTTGGACTATCGAGTCTTGATTTGTAAAGGAAAAACATTTTTATTTGAATATAAAAAATAAAAATTTCAATACATTTTTAAACAACACACCTAAAGTCTAGTTTTGCTAAGAGCTTTAGCAAAACTAGACTTTGGAATAATAAACAATAAGTTACTCATTACACTTCTTTTAAGTTACTCACCAAAATAAGCGCAGCAAAATGGATGCTATTTTTGCCAGAGTGGAACACTGGTGGTAAAAGGCAAATTACTACCTGCAGCTCCTCAGAACAGATCGTGGATTGCTCCTGAAAAAAACCCCGCCCACGTTCTTACGGCAAATACCTCTGCGCTAGAGAACATTCCCTCGGTGATGGATGGGTTTATTTCCCACTTTCATCGCCACATCTGTGTAATTACTGGACATTCTGGTCAAAGGCACACTCTCCCTTGTACACACAGTGAAACGACAGAGGAGAGGGAGACTTCACACACACTTACTGGTGATATTTCTCTCTGATGTGCGTTCACTGTGCAGCAAACTGGATGAACTTACACTGAACTTTATTGGGGGTTTTTTTTGTAATAATTGAATTCTATTTGAATTGAGTTCCTGCAGCCCTAGTGCGAGGTGGGCGGGTGCAGTGTGCATTGAGGGAGGCGATGCAGCAGACCCCTCTGGAGTCGACCGCAGCTCTCCCGACTCCGAACCAAATTTCATGAAACTCAGGGGATGCAGGGGATGGTAGCTCAGGAGGTAGAGCTGGTCGTCTAGTAATCTAAAGGTTGCTGGTGCGATCCCAGGCTCCTCCTGCTAGCATGCTGTAGTGTCCTTGAACAAGACACTAAACCCCTAATTGCTCCTGATGGCTGCGTCCGTCGGTGTTTGAATAATTGTAAGTCGCTTTGGATAAAAGCATCTGCTAAATGTAAAAGTCGTTTTGGAGCCAGGCGAACCACAGTCGACACTCCTCAGCACACACATACAGGGAGAATCACACACCTGATTTTGAGTTTGACACCGCTAGTTTTTGTGATGCCCTAAGCTGTCTCCAGACAGCTCCACCAAATGAAGCTGAAAGCCTCTCAAGCCCAAGTCTCAACTTGGCCTTGATAAATGCACATGATCAATTGTTTAAATTATGTTTTACATGTTTTATATAGGACAATAGCCTTTTTTGTATGTTACCTAGCTTTTAAAACACATTGCTTTACGATTTTAATGAGTCTCTCAGAGTTTATATGAAGAGACTGTTCTTTCCAACAATGTAGGTGAAGGGTTAGTTAGGGTTTACCAGATCACATTCCATCTAAATAGTCCTATAAGGCAGGTTGTGGTTCTGTCTGTATTCTGCACTACTGGTGGGGGCCAATTTGCTTCCATGTAATGACATGCTGGAAGAAGCTTCTGGCTCATAATTACATGCTTGGAGCTGTTCCTCAGCAGGTCAGACCTTCCTGGTGATAAGGTACAGTCACATTTTTGGTTTAAAGTAGTACTCCCATTCTAAGACAATCAGCTAACACTTAGTGATGGAATGCCAATGCCCTATGTCACATAATTTCTCATTAACAAAACATAAATGTTTTTGAAGGAGTTCAAATAACTTTCCACATCTGATTGATACAATATAAAAGAGGCTTTTTCTTTGCAAACTAAGATTTGTGTAAGTAAAATTTGCCTCACTGTATAAAAATATGTATTGGTGTTCAAATGATTCAAATGACATGATTCATAAAATATAAAAGTACAGCAAAGCCATTAATTCCTACAGTTAAATGCATCTTCAGTCTCTATTATTCCTGACAAAATAAATAACAAAATAAATGTTGGATTGATCGGCTTTTCCTCCACCAATGTTAACATCGCCTTCCGTATTGATGTCACACATTTTAGTATTTTTAGAACATATTGTGCATAATCTCCTGGTGCGTTGCAATGATGTTTCACTGCATATATGTATGAACGTATGTATGTGACAAATAAATCTCTAATTTTCAATCTTAAATCAATCTTCGCTCAACCTGGTGTGGACATAAGAATAAGCCCCAGGGGGCTCAACTGAGCATTGTGGTTTGTTTTATGGCATAGTAAGACTGTACTTGTGACCTGAGTTTGACTGTTAAACCACTGTATGAGAGAAACACCCGGGGATATGATTGAGGGGACATAGTCTTGTAAATGACAAGCTGACCAAAGGTTCACAACTGTTTTAGTCATCATCTCTGTTTTTCTCGCTCGTAAAAAGGCCATTTGTGTAAACAATCAACGTATGCTTTCCCGGCACCAATAGTGTTCAATGTTTTTCTTTGTTAAAAAATGTTCTCAGCTGTTACTGAAGGCAACAGCGAATAACTTGGCTAATGTCAGAATGGGACACAGCCTTTCATCGATTTAAAGCCCTCTTCAAGAGAAGCAAAGGCAAACTGATCAGAACACTGCTTTGAAGCAGCTCTGAATCCTTCTCTTTATTCTGCAGAATAAATATCTTTAATATTCTCAGTTTGTATCCCACGCAGGAGAAATTCTCCAACAACAGCCATAATATGGGCCCCCCCCCCCCGGTATATATACTGGATCACCACCTTCATACTCATCATCATCATACTCCCTTGACATATTCAGCTCTTAAGCGAGCTGGTCAGTGAAGCCAACTGTAAGAACTCTCTTTCTTCATTCGTAACACTAGGGTTGTAGCCCAACCCAAACGTTTTACTTCATTTTGAACTTGAGTTCTTACTGCGCCATATTGTATACCCACCACCCTCACTGACCACAAGGTCAGAACTGATGTATCCTATGCAAGCTCCCAAGGGCAGAGATATAGAACCCAGTGTCCGGGTAGTTCACTCCAAGGACCATCTGGCAGATGTGACCTAAAACCCCAATTCCAACATATAAGAACCCATTCAAAGGGTGCAGAGGTAAATACTACCCCCCCGACCTACCATAATGCTAGTGGGTGGGTATTCCACATACAGCTGAGCTTGTATCACCTGACCGTAACCACTCTCAACCACATAGTGTAACTCTGTATGTTGGCTGACCTAGCAGCTGTCCAAACAGCCGTGTGCTGATGTGCTGATGCCGTCATGTCGAGACTGTAGAATCTGTTAAACCTGTGGGGGGTAGCCCAGGATGCAGCGCTACACAACTCCTCGACCGAAACCCCCTCCTAACAGCGCCAACTAGGTAGCCACACCCCTAGTGGAATGCGCTTTATGACCCTCTGGGGATTCCTGCTCCACAGAGGAGTAGGCCAATGAGATCGCTTTCACTATCCAGTGAGAGAGACTCTCTTTGGACAGGGGTTTCCCTATTGTCTGAGTTCCATAACGGACAAAAAGCTGGTCGGACTGGCGTGTGGCATGCATTTGCTCCATATACACCAATAGGTCCCGCACAGAGCACAGAGTATGCAGATAAATCGTAGTCTAATCGAATCCTACTTTTAGGCCGGGATTTTCTTAGGCTGAAAAGCCGGATAGGGTTTCAACATAACCCTCATATTGTCCAGGGAGAACACCAGGCAGGATTGATGGACAGTAGAGGTGTGGAAATTTCTCGATTTTAAGATGCATCGTGATGTGGATGTGGACGATTCTGCGTCGATGCAGTTAGAGAAAATAACCGGGAGATTGGAAACATGGTGGAAATAAGTGGCCGACATGAAAAAAAAAAAACCCGGACCCTACCATTTATTTCCAAATTACAGATTTTATTCTGATTAAAATAACAGCCAACACAAAATTGAATTATTTCCATCGTGTTCCAGAAGCTCCGGTGACGAGGGATGTCAGGTGCTGGACCGGCACATCAGAAGCCACATTGCAGGACGTGCTTAGTAACGTCAATTGGGCGGGTTTTTCGGTCCCCGAAAATGTTGACGAACTTGCTAAGCTAGTGGAAGATGTAGCCCCCGATACCATGGGTTGAAAAATCCCTACAGGATGCACTGAACGCGCTCACCGCTGCTTAGGCCGTGCCATGGCTCGTGCCGGAGAACATGTGGATGATTACAAAGCGGCGTCTTAGCAACTGAGCAGGGCTATGAAAGAGGTAAAGTGTCGGTACAGGGAAAGAGTGGAGTCTCAGTTCCAGTTGTCTGACACCGGACACATGCGGCAGGGATTACGGACTACAGAGGCAGAGCTACCACCACGGTGGATGCTGACGCTTTCGCATTAGCCCCCTTGTAAGCACAACAGTACAGAGTTCCGCCGCCGTGGTGAACGCACACTCAGCATCTCAGAGCTCGACGTGAGGAGGGCTCTGAGACAGGTGAGCACCAGGAAAGCCGCCCGTCCGGCTGGAATCCCAGGACATGTACTGAAGACCTGTGCTGACCTGCTCCCCCAGTGTTCACCATCATATTCAACCTCTCCCTGTTGCAGACCTTGGTGCCCATATAGAAAATTAGGGATGTGATACATTGAGATGCATCGAGAATTGTTGACAGGTGAATCGTAATCGGATCGTGAGGCCAGTGAAGATTCACACCTCTAATGGACAGACAGTGCGGCCAGGTTTCCCACATATTTTTCTGAGACAAGTGCCAGAATCAGTGCTGACTTCAGCTACAAATTTTAATCCCACCTCCTGGAGAGGTTTGAATAGGGGTCTTGAGGCATTCAACTGACCAGCTTGTTCAGGTCACAACAATTAAGGTCCACACAGTAAGCCTTAGGTAGATCAACATTTAAATTCAATAAATTATAAGAAACTCAATTTTATAGGCTGTGAAGTCAGTTCTCAATGTGTGGTGGAAGTGTGGGATGCATTGCCAGGTACTGTAGGTAAGAAGTCTATGTTGTACGGTGCAAAAACAAAAGGAAAACTAAAACAGGCAAGCCAGACGGTGCCAGGGGTGCAGCAGTCCAGGGGGGCAGAGACAGTTTGCTGAGGAAGCCTGGCTTTCCACCACCTCCATGGGTAAACCTTTGTTTAATAGCCGATCCCGCTCAGAGGCCAGGAGACCAGTTTCCGCTTGTGGTGGGCAGGATGGAAGATTTCCCCTGCTGCCTGCGTCAGGAGGTCCGGCTGAAGCCGACCCATGGCGAATCCACGATTAATAATCTTACGGATTGCCGCTTTAATACCAAACTAAATTTGATGACATTCTGTTGATTCAATTGTTTTTTTTATTTTAGTGATTTAACTGCCGAAAACTATTGTTCTTATCAAATAACATCAAGAAGTAGTTTTATAAAATGTCCACATTCCATTTTGTTACAAAATTCATGTATTTGTTCAAATCCAGTATGAGTGATATGGGAGCAAATCAGAGCGAGAGAGAGAGAGAGAGAGAGAGAGAGAGAGAACCTCAAAATAGAAGACACTTGATGTCTCCAAAAAGATCCCCTCTCTGCAAGATGTCGAATCAAATCAAATCAAACCCTGTTTACGCCGGCGGATAAAAGTTGTGTCCTCGGCTGCACCGTTTGTCTCTCTCGATACGCTTTTTAATGAAACGGCTCTTTAGAGCGAGGCTTTATTAGCTCTCACGATGGGGAACAAGTGGTGGAGTAATGAGAGGATCTTATTGTGCTCGCCTCATCAGAGGTAAACGGAGTCATCGATTAGAGTCGAGATCTTCATCTTCAAACCCCAAATAAATCCCCAAAAAAGTAAATCTGAGTCAAGGGGGTCTTTGAGGTGTATACTTTGAAGCGGTTCTATGGTGCTGTTATACAGATTTGTAGTTTTTCTTCCCTGGTTTGGCAGGTTGGGGTCGGTCATCTAGCAGGCCAGGTAATAACCCGTTTATCTTTATTTACAGATCTGCGACAAGGAGTGGCACTACTACGTGATAAATGTGGAGTTTCCTGCTGTGACGCTGTTTGTGGACGGCGTGACCTATGAACCCTACCTGGTGACTGATGACTGGCCCATACATCCCTCGCAGATTGATACGCAACTTACTGTGGGGGCCTGCTGGCAAGGTATGAACACAACACAAAAGACCACTAGTACATACAGTGGTAAACAATTGGTTTGCTATTTTGATGTATTGATGTATCTTTTTATTTTATTTTATTTTGGTTTAGTTTGGTTTAATTGTTTATTGGTTTGTTTATTTAGTTACTTATTTATTTATTATTGTGGCAATTTTTCCTACCATGCGCCACCCAAGTGGCGTGTTCAGGGACCTCCGGCACAGAGACACAGAAGACAGGGGTTGTAAACACCAGTTTATTGTAGAGAGTGGGCCAGCTGGAATTAGCCCAGGAGCAGATAGCATGTGTCATGACACGGGCTCCTATTCTCAGTGTGTGTGGGGATGGCAGTCTTACCTGCTGCTCGTTAGACCAACCAATGAGCAACAGGTATGCAGCCACTCTGACCCCAGTCACCTAGATCCAGGTCAGGTGTGGCTGCTCAAACCAGGCCATCCCCACACCACAATTATATATTTGAAATATTTTTAATATTTTTATGTTTTAATGGCTTTTTTCACTATTCATTATTTTTATATATTGAAGGAGAGGTCCGCCATTTTTCAACCCAGGCCTTATAAAAAAAAAAATGTAAATGTTTTTTTACATGGGATTTATCTGTTTTTTTTCTTTGCCCTGTTGGACTGCATTTTAGCCCAGTGAGATTTTGCAGGAGAGTGGTACGTTTCTCAATAGTAAATAGTTCACCGAGATTGTGCTATGGACCAAACCGAGATTCTAATAATGCCTGGGTTGAAAAATAGTGAACTCATCCTTTTTTTTTTCAAAAGTCTTTGAGCCAATAACTTTCGTAGAAGAAGTCAAATTTGTACAAACAGCAACATGGCTAAGTTGTCTTCTCACAGAACACAGAAAGACTAACTTTACGTTATAGTTATGATGTTAATGAGCAATAATAACACTGTGGGGTTTTTTGTGTGTTTTTATTGTAGATGTATTTATTGTAACAAAAAAAGCTCAGAATGTAACCGTGCACGGGGACGCTTTCTCAATCACTCTCTTACCCCCCCCGCGCAACGGTTGATGCCCTTTGTGCCGTAAATTGATCCTTCATTTTCGCGGGAGTTTGTACCCGGTGGCAGTACCAATTGCTTAGTGATATCAAGGCATAAAGGGAACCAATCTAAACGCCGATGGTGTCATTATTCTAAAGCCACTACACTGTGCAAACAACATTTACTTCAGAATGATGAGTAAAAACAAAAAAGTTGTCTATTGCCCCTTTAAATAAAAAATTAAAAGAGGGTGAGATTTTTGCATTTGTAGCCTGCGGCGAGGAGTTTTCTTTGAAATGCATAAGCCTAAGCATTGGAGATATCACATAGGAGACGTGTCTCTGTCAGTTCCCTGCCGCACGGTGCGAGGGTGGCTGGCGATCACGTTGGAATGAGTAAGAGCTCGCAGCTCTAATGTTTATGACTTGAATAATTACACAGAAGTGCTTTGCAGGCGAGAAGGAGCGGGGCGGCGATGATCCGTTCTGCCGCTCGCCCTAAATCGCATGAGCCAGGCTTGTGGCGCCGACCGACATCATCCAAAGTCTTTAATTCCAATGCCATTTTGGTTGTCATTTCGATTTTCCTTTCATGTGCTGCCCGATTGCCATTTTGTTTCCTTTTTTTACCCCTCCCTCCCTCCTCTTTTTCCTCTCTCCGATTCATACATCCCTCTCTTTCTCCCTCCTTCAACGAATCTGTGATTGTGAGAGAAAGCCCTGAAGGAGGGATTAGTTAGAGTGAATGGAGGACAAGTTCGCTGGCTATTACATCCCAATGAAGCCGCTTTAAGCTCCACTAAGCCGCAACTGATAACTTTGCAGGCCATTAGCAAGCCGGATTGCCTTTCAAAGTCTCTCATTTCGCCAGCCCCACCCTCCCCCTCACCTACCCCCCGCCCTCTCCTTCCGCCCCACAATCAACAACATAATGACGCTGAATGAAAAAGGCTTCTGACATTTTTTCTCTTCTGCCCCGAATGTACAAAACTTGCATTGTCACTAAAGGGCTCGGCAGTGAAATAACTTCTTCTTCTTCTTCTTCTCCTTCTCCTTCTTCTTCTCCTTCTCCTTCTCCTTCTCCTTCTCCTTCTCCTTCTTCTTCTTCTCCTTCTCCTTCTCCTTCTCCTTCTCCTTCTTCTTCTTCTTCTTCTCCTTCTCCTTCTCCTTCTCCTTCTCCTTCTCCTTCTCCTTCTTCTTCTTCTTCTTCTTCACAGCAGATTTCCCTGGTAACAAGCTATTAGTCAGGGTGTACTTGGAGCGGGTGCTTGTTATCTGTTTCATGTAGAACAGAAACACAACGGGTGTGAAATTTCAAAGCAACCACTGTACAGAGTGCATTGGTGTCATGGCTACGGTGCTATAGGGGCAACGGCCTTTGCCGGTGAAGGAAAAAAGAAAGTTTCTCTCTTCATTACTCGACTTTGTGCGTGCGTGCATGTGCGCGTGTGTGCGTGGATCTCTGTGTTGAATTACGAACAGCACGTTGAGGGCAGTAGCTCAGGAGATCGTCTAGTAATCTGAAGGTTTCTGGTTCGATCCCAGGCCCCTCCTGATAGTATGCTGTCGTGTCCTTGAGCAAGACACTAAACCCCTAATTGCTCCTGATGGCTGTGTCCATCAGTGTATGAATAATTGTGGATCGCTTTGGACAAAAGCTTCTGCTAGATTATGATGTTGATGATGATGATGTTATGAATTTGCCTCAGAATCAAAGTTGAGGTAACTACAGTAAGAGGATATGAAAAAATTCTCAGTTTCCTCAGACAGTCAGCACCCGCCCCTCCGCCAAGCTGCCGTTAAATGGGGAAACAGATTTTCCACTTTTCGATTCTGCTCATCTCAGGCAGCGTCAGCATGAGAAAAATGCGAATGTGAATCAATTTGAGGGACTGAAAGCTCCCTTCCTCGACTTAACCCTGCGCACACCAGTAACATTATTATTCACATAGCTAAACCCGGCAAAAATAGTTTTCCAAATGGAGTGGGAAAAAAAAAAAGATTATGAGAAGATTTGATTAATACATTTTGTGTGTGTGTGTGTGTGTGTGGGGGGGGGGGGGGGGCAGAGAGAGAGAGAGAATCAATGAATTATTTCTGAGGAATATCACTGCGGTTATTTGTAGATGGAGAAGAAAGGGAAGAGAGATAACAATGCGGTTAGGGATGAGAATAAACAGGCTGAAACAAGAATAATGACCAAAAGGTTTTTATGAGATTTGGCGTGGCATCCTGGCACCCTGTACCCAGGTTTGATTCCTTTGCCGGGGGGGTTCCTGAATCAAACTTGTTGGGGTTTTCTGACGGCCGAGCAATCCGGTTCGCCCACACTACTTAAGGCACGACGACCTCGGGTCCCCAATTAGCCTCGGCCGTGCGTTCTGGGAAGCAGCTGGAAACAAAGCGGTCTTCCCATTACCATGAGGTGAAGCTGCTGGCTACCCGCTGCCTCGAAACCAAGCAAATTGGGCTTGTTGTAGACTTTTGCACCAATGCATAGGATGGATCCCTTTTACACCTGGCAATAAAATGTGATCCATATCTAGATACGTTATGTGGACAACAACATCCGATTACAGGCCTTAGCATTTACACCTGTTATTAATAACCATTCTAGTCATCTTTATTCTGCCTGCAATCTCAGTATGCAAATTAGATAGGTGGACTCGTCAAATGTCGTCAACAAACATCCCATACAGCCAGTGTTGGGGAAGCTACTTTGAAAGCATAACTTTGCAAGCGACCAATTTCTTCACACTGGAAGAAGTTAAACTACAGCTAAGCTACCTGAGGGAGGAATCTAGTTTGGTTAACTAAAGCTAGTTCAAACTACTTTGTAAAAAAAATTCTCAAATTGACAATGAACATTACAATATTATAACATACAAATGATGACAAAATGTAATACTATTAAGTCTCGTGCCAGCAAAAAATGCCACTCAATTGAGTTTATTGCAAAAAGTGCCCACTTGGTCACAGGTCATACACACATGTCCATCATTTAGACACCTGCCTTCCAGAAATTGCACCAAGCAGGATTACTCTTATCCAGGTAACTTCTAAAATAGCATGCAACAACTTCTCTGAACACTTGTCAATAAATAGCATAGCTCACAAGTAAAAACTTAGGTTTTGTCAGGGCAGCTAGTCGGCGTCATGTATTTGCTTCATGGTGGCCATGGTGATTCCTCTTGAAGCTGAGATTTGGGCGATTTCATGATGACGCTGTCATTGTGTGAGCACTGAGGCACGCCCGCCCCTTTACGCATGTAGTCAAAGGTGTGGTGATGGCTGCCTGATCGATGCATTGCCTGGGCCTGCCTTCACAGCGCTCAGGATGAAAGAAAAAGGGGGCGGGGCTGGTCAAAGGGGGTACAATTACAGAAGAGAAGCAATGGTAAAATAAAAATAAAGAATCATTCTTTTCCTTGTATGACCCAAAATTGTTTGTTATTCAGTAGTTAACTACACAGAAAATGGCAAAAAAATAATTGAATCACTATGCAGATATGAATGTTGTTGAACTACCAGCAAACTACTGCAAAATGGAGTTAAACTACTAGTTTAATTACATGTAGTTAAATACTTCCCAACACTGCATAATAGCAATGCGTTCTGCGTGCATTTACACCGAGCATAGAAATGCGTATTCCCTTATCGAGATAAGATTTTAACCCAGATACAGTTCACATTTTGATGCCAGGTGTAAAAGGGACCTAGGTGTGAACTGCGTGTAACCCTCATGGCTGAGACAGTTTGTCACACTGTGTCACCTCCAAAGCCCAGGGACCCTGAACTGCAACGCATGGAGAGAAGGTTTACCATTAATAATCTAGTCATTTGTCTGGACACTTTATTACATACAGTATTGGCTGATGACACAATCTTCTATCCTCCAGACAAATAAAACATCCAACGCAGGATATTTCACTGGCGCATAGAAATACGCTGTTTCCACCGCTTGCTCATGGTGGGAAACTGCCAGTGGTACCAATAGTTTCACCTTGTTCTAAAATGCACTTTTGAAGCAGAACACGGTGAAAGAATAGTGTGCACATTTAGTCATTTGTTAGGGTTAGCCAACTTTAGCCGCCACCTCAATAATTAAGTTTGTTGTTAGTAGGGTTTAAGGCTAGAAGTGTTCTTTCATTGCACTTTTTCCTGTACCAAGTAATAAAATTTAGCAACACAAAAACAAGATTATTTTGTTTGAATACAATGCGGCAAACATTAAGAGTTTCCCACTGATAAATGGTGGTGTATTGCTATACAAACTTGCTATTTAGATATTTTGTTACCGTGGCTCCTTGGGGTGAGTGGAGGGCAGAGAGGTTCCAAAGGTTTTGAACACGCTTGCAAGTCGCCTTGGACCCTACAAGGTGGGAGAGTCAAGGCAGATGAAGGGGGTTCATCGTCTCACCTGAGACGGTGAACCCCTATTTGTATCTCTGCGCCGTTTTCTGTTCTTTTTAGATTCAACAAATGGGTAAAATGTGTGATGACAAGAGGACAAAAAATGGTGCTTACACAGTGTATAAATACATGATTGATAGTGTAATTATTTCTAGACGTGTTTGTCACCTTGGTTGAAAAAAACGCGTAAAGTGGACAATATAAAGAAAGGTGGGTTGTGCCATTTTGTTGAGGACAAATTAGAATCTTAACGGGAACTAAAGAGGGTTTGTGAATAAAGAGAGGCCAGTTGAGCCTTCAACGTCTTCGAACCTCCCAAAGGTAGTAGCTCTTTCATCTTCCCTCCGGTGCCCCACCTCACTCTCCGTCTCCTCCTAACATCAGGTGGGGAGGTCGCGACCCCGAGGTTCACGCAGTATTTCCGGGGCAGCCTGTCGGGCCTGACCATCCGGCCGGGCCGCATCGAGACCCAGAAGGTCATCTCCTGTCTGCAGGCCTGCAAGGAGGGCCTGGACATAAACTCCCTGGAGAGCCTGGGCAAGGACATCAAGGTGAATTGGAAACGGCAGCAGCGATAGCGATGCGCGCACACACACACACACACACACACACACACACAGGCATATAAGACACCGCTTTGATCGTAAGTAGTCACAGTTTTTATAGAGAGTAGCATATATACGGCATCTAAATACATAATGTTCAAACATGGATAAAATCTATAAACACTCACATAAACATTCTACCACACAGCAAATGCTCTCACTCTTCCCCTCTCTCTGTCTCTTTATCCCTCACTCCCTCTTTCTCTCTTTCACGTGTCTGCTTGACTTGATTCCTTGACTTGATTCAAACAATGTGACTCTTTCACGGGGGAATGGAGCGAGTGCATCTTCATCCTTCCAACTGTCATCTATCAAGCACTTCAAAAAGCCACTTCTTCTATATTATACTAAAGAGCCCAACTACAAATTGGGTTGCTAGGTGATGGTGCTTTATAAGTCACTGCTATCTGACACATAAAAGGCAGCCATGCACACTTCAGTTGATTTATGTGCGTTTGCGTTGTTTAATTTTGAGCAAGCTGTCATCTCTTTTTTTTTGGTTTGCCGTGTTGTCGTTTTTGACGAAGAGGTCCCGTCAAGCTGCATATGATACAGAAATATGATGAAGGGGAAAGAAACATCAACATGCTTGACAACAAACAACCACTGATGATTTATTGTACATGTTTGGCCTATGGCGTTGTTTGTGTGTGTGTGTTTGCGTGCGTGTGTGTTTCCAGTTCCATTTTAACCCGGCCCAGTCGGTCCTGGTGGTGGAGGGCGAGGACCTAGACAGCATCAACACCGCCATGACCAAGGTCTCCTACATCAACTCTCGCCAGTTTCCCACTCCGGGCCTGCGACGGCTGCACATTATCACCACAGTACAGTAAGTACACACAGTACACACATAAAACAGTACACACATACACTTGTAGCAGAATCATTTGGTATTCGCCAGGGTTGCTTGTTCAAACTAGCAATTTAGCTTGGAACCATGCTGTCATGATTTTTGTAGACAGCTCGTGCAAAGAAACCATGAAAAGAAATAGGACTCCCCAAATAACTGAGTTGGGGATTA